>NW_015169778.1:1590177-1590311 GCF_001447785.1 Gekko japonicus
ATCGTGGCCCATGACGTCTCCCTTCCTGACCTCCTCCTGATATGCAATGGGGAGTGTGTAATTATAGTCTTTCATGTATCCTGTTAGTTGTGAATTTTAGCTTCAACTGTTTTAATCTGTTTTATCTCTATTGC
>NW_015169778.1:1591520-1602332 GCF_001447785.1 Gekko japonicus
CCCCTCTCCTGGTGTCCCCGGAAGCCTGTAGGGCTCCGAGGGGTCTTTGAAGCCGGGGGTGGGTGGATGGGCGGACGGGGGGGAAACAGGCGTGCGATAAAGGGGGGGGGGAATCCAGCCTTGGCGAGCGGTGATGAGCTGCCGCCGCCATTCCCTCCAGCCCTGGCTAGTGGGGAGGGATTTAGGGGACACGGCCAATGGAAGCTGGGGAAGCTTCTGACGGACAGTTCAAGCGTCGAAACACTGTTGGTGCGCATTTTTTCTCTGCTGCGTGACTCTGCATCTTACTCAATTATATATAAGGGAGAGATGGTCACCAATACTAAATTATAAAGCCCTGGCTAGTGGGGAGGGATTTAGGGGACACGGCCAATGGAAGCTGGGGAAGCTTCTGACGGACAGTTCAAGTGTCGAAACACTGTTGGTGCGCATTTTTTCTCCGCTGCGTGACTCTGCGTCTTACTCAATTATATATAAGGGAGAGATGGTCACCAATACTAAATTATATGTCAAGGGAAGGAATACTCCCGACTAACACTGCATATCATAAGTGGTTACACCTGTGAGATATACTAAGTAATCAGATATGCTAATAGGTTCAAACTCCGCACTTACACTCAGAATAACAATTACATCAATTATCAATACCAATATACCGAGGGGAACATATTATCACTTAATAACCAAAGAGAGTACTGTACTGAGTAATGTAAAACAAAATATGTGTTGTTTCTATATGTACTTTTCTTATAATAATAATAAAAATAAATTTACCAAAAAAATCAGATCTGGATGTTACAAGTATGTCTATTAGGGCGCGCAGGGTATGCTCGACACTTCATTTAGGAACTGCCCTCCCGATGCAACTGCCGAAATATTTTTATCAATCGACAGTCCCAAAACTAAGAAGAGCTTTTACTTTGGCAAGACTAAACGTTCTTCCCTCTGCAGTTTTGGAGGGCAAATATAATAACGTATCATACTCTAACAGAACATGCAGATGCTCATATCATACAGTCAAAACCACATTGAACATATGATTATGGAGTGCCCTATATTCGATGAGTTGAGGGCTAATTTCGTCACTCCTTTACTTAAAGATATGGAACTGCTAAATGTGCGAGCCCAGGTGTCTTGGCTACTATCAGATACCAATGATCGTGTCACCCTCTCAGTGGCAAAATTCATAGGTACAATAATCAAATATAAGAGAAATAATACTGAGTAAAATATTTTCTTTGGTTCTAATTTCTCCTTAAATTGATAGCCACATGAGCAGTACTAGTGGATAGATAGATACTTAACAATTGTATTTGTTTCTCACCCAGTGAAAACATCAAGATAAAGGAGATGATGACACACTTAAAAAACAAAACATCACAGCCTGTATTGTAACTTTGGCATATTTTAAAGTACCCAGACTTTTTATCTCAAGGCTGCTAAAGATCACTGGCTCATGCTTCCTCCAATTATATACTTTTTTGTTTGAAGAAGCAAGTTCTTTATTTGTAATAATTTAAGCTATCACTTGCTTGGCACCTGCTACAGATCAATAGGGCACAGTTAAGTGGATGAAAAGGCTAAATGCGCTTGTTGTTTGCAATGCACACTTGTGGGCCTTCCCTTCCCCTCCTCCTCAGGCTTTTAGACCATCTTGTTTTGGAATACTAAATTCAGGTTCAGATACATGGTTGCTGTGCATTTAGAGCATTCTGTTCCACATTAACCATCTGTCATTTTTAAGCCTAAAACACAAGGATAAATTATTGTAAGAACTAACATGAAACCTGCAATTTTACAGATTCCATTGCTAGTGGCCATACATCTTTGATGGCAAAACTACATTGGTTGTAGCACCATAAAAATCAATAAATATTAACCTTTTTTCTGACACTTTCTGCACAGTTGTTTTATCAATTGCTGTCAGGTGATAGAACAGTTGGTGGTACACTGTATTTTTCAACTAAGGATCTATAACAAACTTAGAAATCAATGTAGATTAACAAGCCTTTTAATTCAAAAATTACCAGTGGACTTTCAGTTCACAGGACCATGAGTAAAATAAAATAAAGCAAAGTAATGATGTATCACAGAAATCTACTATCGATGCCTCCAGCAATGGGGAAAATGGTACTATTTCAAAGAAACCAGACCAGCCTACCAACCTTTTGAAATAAAAGGATATTTGAGATGATTATAGCTGCATGAAAGGTAAATTCTCACATGTATTTTGGAAGATAAGTGCCAATGCAGATGCACAAACTGTCTGTCTGACTTCTAGCACAACACACATGTGAATCCTGATTAGGGCAGCTTCATATATTATATTTTTCCTATCCAGGTACTATATATATAGCAAGCATCGTATGGTTATTTTCACTTGAATCCCTCTGTGGAAGTTAATTCTCCCTGATTTCAACTGACCTTATATTGAAGCAAATGTACTTCAGACACCACCCCATGTTCTTTATACTATAACAGCAATGGCAGCAATCTGGCAGCCCACTAACAAGCTCTGCCAACAAAGAAGCATCTAGACCAGTAATTGGTAAATCATTTATGGCAAGTTTAAACAAAGATTCATGTGTGTTTGATTCTTTTCTCTATATATGATCATTTTCAATTAAATCCACAAGGATTAAAATTTAGTCTTCCACACTTGGAAGTATTCTGTGTACACTAATGGCTCTTCTCATGTGGTAGATCCATTCTAGCTGCTTGTTTGTATAAACTTGGTGGAGTAGATCTTCAGATCCAAAGAAATGAGCAGTGACTCACGAAAGCTCATATGCTACCACAACTTTTGTTAGTCTTTAAGGTGCTACTGGACTCTTACTCTTTTCTACTGCTACAGAAAGACTAACATGGCTACCCATCTTCAACTATCTCCTTGGTGTTCTCCTATGCCAATGGCTTATCTGTCCTTTTTTTACAGAATGGATAAGATGCCTTCAAGGAACCTGCCCTCGCACCTTCTATGGGCTCAATGTGACATGATTCACAGTATGAATTCTCTTTCTTATGTCATTGAGAAAGTAAGGAAACGGCATTCAGTTTTGTAGCTCTGGGACAATGTGGCCTCAAATAAAAACATTTAACCAAACAATTCTACGCAAGCTACTATACTTGCTCTGTTTCCCCATTTTCAGTAAAGACGACAACAAGGATGATTCCAGGCCTACACGAGTATATAAATGGTGATGTTCACTTCACTGTAGTCATCAAAGTAGTCTATCCGAACCACTGCAAAATCTGCGCGCACACACACACATTTCTTAAATGAACATAATTATGAATCTATTAAAAGTTAAAAGAAAAAAATTTATTAAACATGGAAAGAGATTCCATATTTAATCCTTTCCTGTTCTGACTCTAAGGAATAATATACAACAAAGTACAAATATTTTAGATGTTAAGACTTCACCAATAATTCAGATTTCAATTTCATTTGAAAAGTCAACAACAGACACAGAGCAATCTATAGGGAAATAGCTGCTTTAAGAAGTAACTGCTTTAAGAAGTGTGAATTATGTCAGTGGAAGTTAAACTCAGATACACTAAAAGCTTAATTACCATATTCTCTGAAATTTGACTGAAGAGTACAACAAGTTTACATTTGTCATTTCTCTCAGCTACTGTTTTACTACCATTATTCAAGTAAAAATGCTTCATCCCATAGGTTAGTGTCAGGTACAATCAGATCTCTTCCTAGAGTGTTACAATGTTCTCCAGTTGGAACTACGGACTTATATTTTCTATTTTTCCAGATAACAATTAGCTAGGAAGGCAGAAGATTCATATTTGGACATATTTGAAATTCAATTAATAATGCCATCTTTGAAATATTCTAAACGTTTCTGACTACAATTCCAGATATTTGGATAATTACAGATAATTGGAATCCCAAAGACTCCTATAGAAAACAGGCTGGATTGCCTGGGAAATGGGGAAATTGCACTCCATGGACTGCAATCCTTGCACCTCAGAAATGCTGGTTTGGATCCAAGCCTGTACATCTTCCAATTCAGGCTGGCCATGCAATGGGATTCTCTTTCGTTTGCTTTTGAAAAAGGCTGACTTTCCACCTTTCTTACAATTGATTAATTAGCTGCATATTCTAAAAGCTTCTAATAATTTAGCACTAAGGATCCAACATTTCAATTATATTAAAAAGTCGCAGATGTCCTCTGTGAGCCAAAATTAAATACTGAAGTAATATTGTACATGAGACATGCGTACATAAACACAAAGAAAATGGAAGGCTATATTTTTCTATTGTCTTATGTCTACTTATCTATAACATACATATCACTGAATTTTAACAACAGCTGACAAGGTTTCTATGATCACTGTATTTTGAAAAATATAACCATAACTTAACATTTCAGATTTGTTGCTTGAGTGGGTGGATGTAAGAGTGAACAGCTGAACAAACTTCACCTAGTCTTGAGAGCTGCCAAGTTAAACTTTGTGCTGTATGATGGGTAATTGAAAGAAGATGCTTAATGAGAAATACTAAAATGTTGTTCAGGATAATAAAAACAAACTGTTATGGCCAAGTGATATAGTTACCAATAAGCATTTAATTCTGCTCACCTCTTGTTCCCTTTCAAACTGGAGGATGATACTGACAATAATTACTCTGAATATACTATTCCTGATTTGGCAGAATTTTGTAATCCTATTTCAATATTTTCCAGAAATCATGTTTCTTGAAAAGAAAGGAAAACAATATTTTATCACTTTCATCTCTTTCAAAAATTTGCATTACAGTGGATTTACACCCCTTTGAACTAGGCAGTGATTCCCCTCCCCCGGTACAATGTGGATTGGACGGCATATATCTTTAGGGGTGATATCATATAAAATGGTTTTCTGATGAACAGCTGAGAGGTGAATAATGTGGTGACTTTTTTGGCATGGTGCTTAGTGATCTGAATGTGATGATAAGTCACAGATGCAAGGAGAAACTGGAAACTTACCACCTACTTACTCAACCCCAATTCCACGTTTTCTAGAATGTTCAAAGTTGGATTTATTTTGGTAACCTGTATAAATTAGGCAAATAATACAAGACAGCTCTCGTGACATTCTGAGTTGAGTTCTGAACTAAGAGTCAGGAGACCCTGGATCAAATCCACAATCTGCAATGAAGTTCACTAGGGCTGGACCTTGCTGAATCCTGCGCTACCATTGCACTATAGCAACCATTCACCACACAAATTGCCTTGTCTACACAGGAAAATCCAATGGTGAATGACTTCTAGAACAAAACAGTAGCACAAAATCTGACTGTATATAGCCATGGTGATCTTGAGTGAGTCACTCTTTCTTAGCATAACCAGGGTTGGTGTGAGATAGGAGGAGAACATGAAACTCGCCTGAGCACCATGCAGGAAAGAAGGGTTATAACACATTTTTTTAAAAAAGTATTTTTCATAATCCACACTTATTTTGTTAGAACAAAGTTGGAGTCCAGTGGAACCTTTAAGACCAACAAAGTTTAATTCTGGGTATAAGCAAGAACTGAGTGACTTAGAATGTGTAGTGAGATAATATCTTTGTCCAGTCCTGGGGGTTCCATTCTCCTGAGTGTTGTAATTCTTGTTTGTGCTGTCTATCTCTTTAATTCTCTCAGTCGTATGCTCCACCTTCTTAGCTGTTTCTGCCAGTTGGAGCTGCTGGGATGCAAAGTTTTGATTCAATGAAGTTAGTTGCTGGTTAATACCATTGAGTTGCTCCATTACCGGCTTGAGCATATCCGCTAACATTTTCATGACGTCTGCTCCCTCTTCCGGTTTTGGGCTCTGACTATCCACCGGTTTTGCTTTAAACTTTCTTTGTGAGGCCGCCATTTTATACGATTGTTTACAATTCCAAACCGCTTCTCACGGACTCAAAAATCATCACTTCGGGGCTTCCGGTCTGGACTCTGTGAATGGCGGTCGCAACTTCGGGAAGCTCCCGGAGGCGATTTGCCCATGCACGGCCAAGGGGGGGATTCCGCACAAGCGGAGACCCTAAGGAACCTCAGACAGAGGTTCCGATCTGGGGCGCACAGGGGATGTGCCTCTTTCCCGGCCCGAAGGTCGGAAATTGAGGCTCGCCCCAAGCCCCAATGGCTCTTGCCGTGGCAGTGCCCCGTACGGGGACTAGCAGAGCTGCCGGACGTCACCGAGTGATGAAGCGGATAAGCGTTTGAACGGAAGATATTCGGCCCAAACTGTGAGTTGTCGATCGAAAACGGGAAAAAGGAGTGAAGCGCATTCCCCCCCATCGAAAAAGCGCAAGGGAGGAGGGGGAGAGCACCCCCGAGTAAACAGAGACTGAGTTAACAGAAAGAAGAGGGGGGGAGTGAAATTTTAAAAGGGTGGTGTTACCTTTTGGTGAATTGTTGAAAGAAAGGCAGGAAGACCCATTTGTTAGCTGCGCGGCACGAACTTTTAAAAAGTACACAATAAAACAAAGATGTTGGGGCAGAAAAAGTTCCAGGAGAAGCCGGCAAAGAAGCTGGGAGGAACTTCCGGTGCTGGCTCCCGCCCCTTGGAGTCGGCTGTCACTCAACAGGAGAGCGAGCTTTTGCGCCCTCTGCTGGAGCAAATGCAAAAAATAAATCAGACATTGACAAGCATGGAAAGTGTTCTCAGTAACCAGCAGATGCAATTGAATGATACAGCTAAGAAAATGGAGGAAATCGCGCAGAAATGTCTGGTCTCAACAGAAGATATTCAAAAGGTCAAGAAGAAGGTGGAGAAAATGGGAAAACATCAAGAAATGCAAGATAAAAAGTTATTGATGCTTCAAATGGAAAAATCGAACTTGACTCTCCGATTTCAAGGCATAAAAGAATTGGAAAAAGAAAATCTCTGAAGTATTTTAGCGGAAGCTTTGGCATCACTCACCGGCTGGGAAGCGGATAAAATAAGCGAGGAAATGGATCTGGTCTACAGAGCCTATTCCAACTTTACAAAGATGAACAATCTGCCGGCAGAAGTGGTGGTCAAGTTTACAAAGCAGAGAATTCGGGATCAAATATTGAAAGCGTCTTCATCAACGCCTATGAAGATTGGAGAGCAGACAGTCAGAAACTTGAAGGATGTTCCATTTGAAATTCGAATGAAGAGGAAGGCTTACAAAGGGCTGACCTTGTTCTTGCAAAATTATCAAATTAGTTATCGATGGTTGATTCCAGAAGGACTTATCTTTAAATTTAAAGATAAAAGAGAGAAGATTGACTCCATTTTCAAAGCTCAAGACTTTTTGAAGAGACACGCCAGTTCAGAGGAGGCAGCACTTGCCAGATGGGAAGAAATGGACAGTGAAGGAGACAGCGGCTCGGAGAGGGGGGACAAGACTCCGGAAGATGAAGGAGCTGGGAAAGGTCCATCTTATAACCTGAGAGACATAAAAGGAAGGCAGCCCAGAACATGAAGATTGGTTCGGAAAGCGCATGGAAAGACTTTACTAACAATAAACCAAAGGGACACTACTAATACATTAACACTTATATTTGTTTTTCACAGGTCAAGATGAAAGACGATTGACAACTCGCAGAAGAAGCCAAAAGAAGATTTGTTTAATACTAACAAAAGATTAATATACTAATAAGAGCATCACTCAACCTTTTCTTAGTCCCGCTATATACCCTCCTCTTTTCTGATATTAAAAGCAATAAATCCTCTCTTTTTTAGGAGAGTTAATTAAAAAAAAATCATCACTTCAATGTCAGCTCTCAAGTCTCTCAAAACAAAATTGCTGCTTGTTTCCCCCCTGCCCCGTTCGTTACGCTTATCTGTCCATTCACATAAGAGGCATCCTAATTTGCGCTCCGCTTTTCCCACGAGGGGGTCGCTTTTAAAATATTCCGCTTATTTTGAACTCATGTTCATTGTCGGTCATTTCTCTGACCTCGCTCACAGTAATCGATATTCCGCTCGATCTCCAGCGCTTGTCCCAGTCGAATCAGCTTGTGCCCAAGGGCCACACAGAGGCAGGACTGTCAGGGCGGAGGGAAGCCTCAATTCTCTGGCATTTAGCCGTCTAGGGGCTGCCCCTCAAAAGCCCTATGGCCTGGAGCCTATCACAAAGGCTCCATGTGGGTGCTACTTGAGGTAGCATCTCTCCATACCGCTGGTGTGCGAGTCGCTCCCCCAAGGTTCGGGGAGAACGACTGCCATCGCTGATCCACAAACCGGAAGTCAATCTTGTGATTCTTGATGTCAGATTTGTGTCCATTCATCTTTTGGCACAGGATTTGGCAAAAAACTAAGCAAAGCCAATGTAAATGCCCCCCTTGATACAGTGGTAAATCTTACTCATCCATATGAGATTTCTCTAGCCATTCCACACATTTCAAGCATATCTACACAGTTATAGGGACTAAGACTTTAACACTGGATTGAGAATATGATTCTGAGAATGCTTTGATTTTTGGATAAAAGCATTCTGATAAAAAACACACAAGGGGACTAAACTGATAATCTGAATTAAAATATTCAGCAACTTTAAAACAGTATGTCCATAATTATTTCCTTATGTCAGGGAAGACCACAAGGCTGGTGATTCTACAAAAACTACAAACGTGTTGCCTTGTTTTCAGCTGTATTGCTCTGGCAAGCTGGCCCTTCAAAATAACACAACTGTTATTTTGCATGAAATCTTTTATCATGAAAAAGGAAAACTTTACGCAGGATGTTGATAAAAACATTGGTTTGGGATATTGCCAGTAATTAAGTGCTAAATGCTTTCAAATCCCTCTGTTATACCAATAACCTAGTGCCGACTGAAGCTAAGGTGACACAATTTTGTGTGTGGTCTTCTATTCTCATAGTATTAAACACCATTTAATTCTTGCTCATAGCATTTTTGTGCCAAATCCAAGAACATAGGCATTTGTGTGTATGTGTGTGTTTACATTTTATATTTATATTTGTCATTTGGAAAAAGCTAATGGACATACTTTTACGTTACTGTAAACTCATACTAGTTTCTCTCACATAAAGTAAAACCTGCAAGAGATATAATTTAACTGAGGTTATTTGATACAAATTTAGCAGGTTGTCAAGCAAGAAGCATCTATGAATCTCACTTTCTTGAATTCAAACTACAGTAAAACTCTTTTTTTGACTGATAATTTTAGAGGTTATTCAGATTGTGATTATAGATCCTCGTCACAAAGTGAGGATTCCTTCCTTAAAAAAATAGGCCCAGCAGAAATGCTCTTTATCCCTCAGTTTAGTAAAATGGCTCAGACTTTTCTTCCCTTATATTTCTTAATTCCTTCAAATGACAATTATTTAAGGTGGTACAATACACATTCATTCAATAAAATCTAAATGGAAAGCTACACTTGAGTATGCTGGGTTAATAAAACAGTTCTCTGGGTTATGGTCATATTCAGGAAGCAGAGAATTCATCTCAACATGATGCAACAGATGGAAACGGGCAGTTTCCAGCAGGCATGGTTCCTTCCTGAATTAGGCAATCTAGTCTATGTGGATTTCTTTTCTTTTTTTTTTATAAAACAGTTCTCTGGGTTATGGTCATATTCAGGAAGCAGAGAATTCATCTCAACATGATGCAACAGATGGAAACGGGCAGTTTCCAGCAGGCATGGTTCCTTCCTGAATTAGGCAATCTAGTCTATGTGGATTTCTTTTCTTTTTTTTTAAGCCCCCCAAGGGGGGAATTTTTTTATTTGCATTTCTATAAAACTACAACAGAAATTGGGGAGGGAAAATCTACAATCCATAGGAAAAAGTAAAGAAAACCTAACTAAAAACCCAAGAATGGAGGTTATTCAATGCTTAAAACAGTTATTACTCTTATACATTTGCTTTCAAACATGAAGAGTGCCCGCCAATCATCGCTTCTGTTGACAAAACCTGCTTATCTGACTGAACAGAGAGTAGTTCCAAAGCTATAATGCAATAATTACAGCCCTTAAGAAAAGTTTAGCATCCCCACGCTTTACTCCCCCCCCCAGCATCTTTTAAAACCAATGTTCCCTCAGTAAGAACATTACAACACGTTTTTCTTCTTCTGTCTTCGATGTATCTTCTTTCCTCAATTATCTTTTAGTTTCTATAAGTCCGGATCTGTCAATTCATGATATGAACCAAGTTCCTCTTTTCCTGGGAGATCTTTGCTTCCTTAGATCAAAAGAGTCTTTCCTTTTGTTGCAATTACAACACGCTCATTGGAGATTCTAACCTTTCTCTTAGCAAGCAGACCATATAAAGTTAGGGGAGCGAACCCTTTACTCCAAAGATACCGCTTTTCGATTAGCTTGCCATTCCAGCCACAAAAAACTAAACTTAGAATCTCCTTGTCATTCATATATCTCTATGATCCACGTACTGTCCCTTTAAAAGTGTAGCTGCTTTTAGTACAGATCCAGATCGCTTCTCACTTTAGCCACCAGAGGGCCCACGATCACTTTAAAGACAGAGTCTGTGGTTAGGTCACAACCTAACTTTCCGCTGTCTCCTTTCTGAAGAAGCCAAATTCAGACCTTTGGCTACGAAGCTTAGTCTATCAAGGACAGGTCCCATAGGAGATATGGTCCAAGGAAATAAGGGCTAGTCCCTATATTAAAGGTAGCAACTCTAGAGAAGTATCTTAAAAACCAGGAAAATACACATATTAAGAAAACTTATATACAACATCAGTTAAGCTGCTTATGAGGAAGTCACTAGACGAAACCAAGTGTAAGCCGGCTGCTTCGTCAAGCTCCAGTAGCTTTTAGCTCATTAAGCCTTATACTTTTTTGACTGCCAACAGTAACTGTTTAGGAATTCCACTGTTATCTTG
>NW_015169778.1:1602571-1644019 GCF_001447785.1 Gekko japonicus
AGGACCTTCAGGGCAGAGAGTAGCCCCCCTGTACCGGCTACCGGCCAGAGGTAGGGCTCTCCAAAGCCCCCTGGCTAGAAGCCCACTGCTTATGGGCTTCTTGGGGGAGCGTGCACCATCACACTCCCTCCTAATCCCTGATTCATGGCACACATCTCTCGGAGGAACCCAGAGACGCCGCCATCGTTCAAAGCGCCAAAGACCGGAAGTCCGTCTCTATGTGGAGTTCAACAAGGTCACATATCTATCATTATTATATGATAATTATATATTATATTATATTATCACTATTATATGGAAATCTCCATTGTAATGATAGGTGATATTGGTATTTTTGACCAAACTTTCCATGACATACCAAACACACATGCAAGACTGAATATCCAAGCTGCAATTACTAGCCTGCTATTTTCAGCCCCCTTCATATCCCACTCTGCAGCACCTCTGTGAAAAGGCAGGCTCATCTGGATAATGTTATCAGCTAGGACAGAGGCTCTTTTCAGTGCTGTTACTTAACACAAATGACAATATAGCCATGCAAAAAATTACATTGGGTACTTTCCACCATTCTTCCATATTTTCCATCTCCAGGGTTGACAGTTCCCTGAGGGAGGTTATTGCTGGGTGGTCGTGGACCTTGCAGAACAGGTAACAATCATACAAGCTTATGGGCAGAACAGGTAACATGTACAAACTTATGTGCAGCTGAAAACAATGAGCTATGCAAAGTTTAAAGTTTCTGTGAAATACATCAGTATCGGTGCCATGAAACCTAGCATCCTTCTTTAGAAACAGGGGGGAAAAATTATGTAAAGTTTTCATTTCAAGCACATGCTAAAATTACTATTCTGCACCAGAGAGGAAAAGGATTCTCTGCCAATCAATATGACAAGCAATTGAAAGACTGACACTAATAGCTATTACTAGAGTGAACCTGTTTGAAGCAGATCTGCTGCTTACCTTTTTCTTTATAAAGTACACCAGTTGTCAAAAACAAACAAACAAAAAACCCCACAACTATTTTACCTTGCTTGGTACCCAAGGTATATTGGGCTCCTGTACTAGCCAGTAGCCTTTTTCAGTATTTGTTCTAACAATTATAAGCTTTTAACTTTTTTTTTTTAGGACTTCTTTAAAAATTTAATTAATTAAGTGTACAAATGTGCGGAGTTCAGCATAAGAATAGAGAACTGACAGCGAAATTTCAATTGCAGCAAACTGAAATTTGAGCAAGAATGCGATCTTATGCCTATTCTTTAGCAGCTTTCAGCAAGTTTATAAAATATATCATGCCATTTAGCTAATGGAAAGTTCTATCTGGTCCATTAATAAGCAAAATATGATTTTACATTCTCCAGATACAGAGAACTTGAAAAAGATGAAATTAATCTGATCAGTGAAAATCTACATATTTCTCAGTCTCTTATTCGCATCGGGCACAATTCTACCTCAGTCTTCAATGCAACTATGGACAATTTTTAGTGATAAAACCAATGGATGTATGACAGGAAATAAGGCCAGGGAAACTGATTATTTCTTAAATAAGCAAAGTTCTGAAAGAGCTAAATAGAAATGGTTTAGGTTATGAAATTTTGTGTCTTCACTTGACATTCAAAGAATACAGCTTCCACTTGGTAACACAGTCATACTTTGATAAAGATCACATAATAGATCACACTATAACTTTTAGCAATCATTTCCCACCACCATTAATAATTTGATGAATGTATCTGTCAAGAAGGATAAAGATCACAGGTTTATTTGGGTTTAACTACTTGAACTTTCAGGATTCTGTTCATGAATATTGCAACTGTTAACAACTGATAGGATCACAGTTTGCCCCATTTTGATGATGTAATCATATGGATATGTTTGCCTTTACAGCCTTGATTCATGCAGGTTGTGGATACTGGAAAAGAAATTTATGTGGGGCAAAAATGAGTTGCAACCTTAAAAGAGTCAAGTTAGTAAAAATGTTTTCCTAAAATTTATCAGAGTTTTCTGGAAACAATTAGTTACACAGAGTTGAAACAAAGATATGGGTGCCAAAGTAAAACAGAAAGGATAGAGGCCTCACTTAGTAATTGATAATTAACTGAACTACCTTCCCTCAAATTTTATATTCCAAATGTCAATAACACAGCTGGAATGTCACCATAATGTCTGTAGCATTATGCATTTTGTAGACAAATTTTACTATACAATTAGATGGGAAACTATTTGGGGAAAATATATGCTGTAGGACAGAGTCCTATTAAATATTTTTTAAAAAATGTTGGATGACTTGTGTGATGAAATACAAATTATTTAGAAGAATGTTAGTTATTGTAGGCTAAGCACTTTCTATGATAGTTATGGCTGTTCTCTGTATACAAAAGCACAGATAACATCTTTTATGTAGAGCAGTCTGCCAGCAAGCCACATTCTATAAACTGGAAATTCTGACCCTTAATTCTAGCTGCACCGGGACTACTGATCAGTGATCATCCCATGAGAATGAGAGGAGGGATCCTTCAAATGCCCAGATGTGTGTTCTCTCTCTCTCTCACTGTTATGTACTATGCTACAAAGCTTACACCTAGCTCTGGGAACAGGTACTGGAGGCAAATTGTGCCTCAAACTGAGACTTGCATACATGTGCAATTAATGTGAGTACATTTATTACACACACACTAACAAAATGTGAATACCCTTTCTTCAACAATACCCAAGCCTCTAAAATTAAAATTACCATATATAATTCAGTTTATATAATGTAAGAAGAATGTGCTGGCAAGTTGCTACCAATTAATGGCAACCCCATCCAGAGGGTGTTCCAGGCAAGTTTGTCATTGTCTTCCTTCATGTAGCAACCCAGACTTCCCAGCCATACTTAGTTTCCAAGCTCTGACAACCTCAGGCTAAACTAGGCCATCCAGGCTGCCAATGGACTGCCTCTGTTTAACATGTTACTAACGGAACACTAAAGTAGACTGGAATCCATATCAAAATTTTCCTCTTTCTTGGCCAGATTCAAGCATGCTATGCTAAAAAGTGTTTTCTTACAACAACCATTTTTAAGCACCTCTGTTTTGGAAAGATGAAGCATCTTACAACAGCAAACATTCTTACCAGCATGCAGGTAAGCTAGGTCAGGGTTTTCAATATCGGGATGCAGCTCTTTCAGGTGATTGCGGAATTCCACTGGGATATTGGTACCATATTCACACTTGGGGCAGTTATACATCTTCACCCCTTCATGTTTGCCTGTGTGTAGGATATGCTTCCGGATATTTTCAGCACAGTTAGACCTAAAAGGCGTAAAGAAATAAAGTTGTATTATACATGCACACTTAAGATGCTGAATGGAATATGTTAGGCTCCTCATAGTTATGTTTTAAGTAGTTCCCCATTATACCACTGATACTGAAATTTAGCAGTGTTTCTGAGAAAACACATTTATGGGGAAATTTTACCACAATAAAAAGAGAAGTTTGTATTACACTTTTTAAAAATGCCTTTGAAATATTTTTTTCTGGAAAGAAGAAGTTTGTGCATAATCTCTGAATGTAAATATTCTCTATGAACTGCTACTAAGATTTGGTATTCCCTTAAAATACTTGGGATTGGGAATAACTGTTGCTATTCAATGAAAGCTGGTAAAGCACAAGCTCTGCACTTAGTGTTCAGTAACCAGCTTGGAGAAGGGATGTGGATCTGCATTGTATGCAGAAGGTCCAAGGTTTAATATCTGGTATCTCCAGTTAAAAGGCCTAGCTAGCAGGCAATGTGACACCCTGGGGAGCCACTGTTCAGAGTAGACAAGACTGACCTTGATAGAATAGTGGTCTGATTCAGTATAAGGGAGCTTCATGTGTTTTTCTGCATGTCATCAAAAACCTATAATGTTTTCAGTCTGTACTTGTTGCTGAGGTCACTGAAAGATGGTTTACCAAGTCTCTATGTTGTCGGGCAGCCAGAGATGAATTTATGAACAAGCTAAATAAGCTACAATTTAGGGCCTACAATTATGAAGGATCTTAAAATATTTAAAAAGTATCAAATTACTGTATAACCATTTCTGGCAACGCTATGGAGCTTACAGACATAGTTCAGAGTCTCACCATGTCTAAATCCAGCCTTGTGTGCAGCCTTTGGAAATATTTACCTTCAGCACATTTTATATACACACACACAAAGGTGAAATAGAGTTCCAGGCATGTTTTGCTCACAGGGTCCTGTTTAAGGCCTTTGCAATGAGGCTCTGCCAAATGGCTCCACGTAGCCTCTCCATTTGCCGATGATGATGATTATCCATTTTACTCAGGATCATTCATTTTTTTATTTTTTATTTTTTGCTTGGGGCATTTGTATACTGCTTTTCTCTTATAGCACAAAGTGATTTCTAGACAATGACACAATATAGTCCTAAAAAGGAATCCTAAAAAACGAGCATCAGAGACAAAATAAAATCACAGAAAGAGCCTACAAAATAATTCTGTTTTACATATTGTTAGATACGAGACTCAGGCAGCAGGTGAACAGTGATAACAGCTTTATTGAACACGTAGTCAGAAGGACAGAACGAGACAAATCAATGGAGCAACAGGCTCCTTTTTAAACAGTCCGGGCTTGGCAAGCCATGCCCACATGTCAGTTAAGGTCCAATCAGAAACTGTACATAAAGACCAATCATTTCTCTTCCCTCCAGAACTCCTTTTGTTCTGATAGGTCGGTTTACAATACCTTTCAGATTTCAAGGTCAGTACATTCATTTCATTCCATTCCATTACATACACAACATATATTCTCCCAGGAAAGCAATGATGCTGCTGGTTTGCCACACAGCACAGTCCATTCCAAAGAACTGGAGCTGTCACAGAAGGAGTCCAAGTGCATGGGCTATGACAACTCGTGTCCCCTCAAAGAAGAGACAGAAAGTAGATGTGGCTGGTGTGGAAATAAAATGGACTGGCTAGGTCACAGGTGTAGACCTGGTTAAAACTTTGGTGAGGCTGTTTGAACATTTTAGTCAAGGAGGAATAATTTGTAAGTAGACAGAAAGAGATGTTCCAGTGTTATAAAGCAAAATGCATAGTTCCTGTGAAATCACAAAGGAGGTCACACAAAGGTTGCTAGCTGTAAAGCTGTGTTATCTTGCTGAAACAAAGAAGTGCCATTTTACTAACCTCTGCAAAACCGTGATGCTCTAAGTGTCACATAGTGTAACCAAAAAGAGGAAGTATCTGTTGTTTGTACTAGGGTATAAAATGAAATGTCACTGTTTTCAGGAGCCCTCGCTAATGTTCTTTGAGTGACAGTGCTCGGCTCCTAACAGCTGTTAGCTTTGATAAAGATTCTCTTTCTCCAGATTCCAAATCCAAATTGATCTATCACGGTTTTTCTGCCACACTGAAAAGAGCGAAGCTGCATGGGCTTATACAGGAATTTGATCTAATATCAGTGTAATACGACTTACAGTGCTATCCTAGCAGAGTCATAACATTCTAAGCCCACTGACTTCAACAGACATTGAAAGCTATAACTCTTTTTAGGATTACAGTATAAGATTACTAGATCCAGTTAGCAAATGGGTATTTACCTAGCAGAGTTTCCAAGCTGGCTTCATGGGCAGCCCCATGTAGAGCACATTGCAATGAACTACTCTCCAGGCTACAGTAAAATGGATCAGCATAACTAGATTGGCTGAATCCAGGAGGGGACAATTTAAAAAGAAAACTACTTCTAGCAACCTGCTTTCCCATTCATCAGAGTGCAAGAATACTCCCAGGTTCTTGACAGAGTCTGCCAACACAAAAGAAGGCCTGTCTGTATTTGACAAACAGTCCCTTCCATCAACTACCGTGTTTCCCCGAAAATAAGACACTGTCTTATATTTGTTTTTTCTCAAGAAGACACACTAGGGCTTATACCACAAATGCATAGAAATCCTGCTAGGGCTTATTTTTTGGGTAGGTCTTATTTTCAGGGAAACAGGGTACCAACTAGCATCATTCCATCCTGTCTGGATTAAGTTTTAGCTTGTTTTCCTTTAGCCACCTGATCACAGCATCCATATCAAGACTATGTTCTCAATAAATGGGGTTTCAGTCAAGATTTTGCAAAATGTTCATTTAAAATCTCCATTCTGGCTTTGATCCAAAGTGCATACCAGTGTGCACCTGCATCTATCACATGCATAGGTTTTCCCTTTCATTTCCATAACTAAGCAGTTTTGTGCATGCAGAAGAACGCATGTACAAAGATGTCCCCTTCTACTTTCTACTTAATCAGATGTGAGTAGCCTTTGTGCACAGAGGACCTCAGAAAGGGCATAACAGGTAGTACTATGTAAAGAGCTCCTGAAACAAGTTATATTTTGGAAATTGAAGGTGCACATGAACATATCACAAGACAGCTGCATTTTTTTGTCCCCAGCAATTTCATTTGTTAAATATAAACTGAATGTGTAAGTCCTGGAAATGTCTGGCAAATTCTTATAGCATGTTCTTCAAACAGACTTTGAGATAACCTTCAGAATGGAACACAACAGAGTTATAAATGTGTTCTGAGGTGCTTGTTCTTCTTCCTTTCTGTCCCTAAAGAGGTCTTAGCTCTTGGATGCACTGTCCTTAGCTCAATTAGATGTGTGCTAAGATAGTCAACTGCTTCCAAGATAACTATCCAAGAGAACTAATATCATGGTGTAGTGGTTAAGTGTGCGGACTCTAATCTGGGAGAACCGGGTTTGATTCCCCACTCCTCCACTTGCACCTGCTGATGTGACCTTGGGTCAGTCACAAGCTCTGGCACAGCTGTCCTTGAAAAAGAGCAGTTTGTGTCAGAGTTCTCTCAGCCCCACCCACCTCATAGGGTGCCTGTTGTGGGGAGGGGAAGGGAAAGGAGTTTGTAAGCCGCTCTGAGACTCCAAGTGAAGGGCGGGGTATAAATCCAATCTCTTCTCTTCTTCTTCTTCTTCTTAAATGAATACAATTTATAATATTTAGAAAAAGTTATCAAGGCACTCGCGTGGAAAAACAGATGTAATTTTTCTTTAAAAATAGAAAACTGGCAAGAAAGAGCAAAATGGCAAGGATAGAAATGAAGGCATACCTGGTGGTCTAGAAGTTTTAACAGCATTCTGGACATTTTAAATAGGCTAAAATGACAAACTTCCTAACAGATCTACAAGAGGTGGGTCTATTAAACACTAGAGTTCCGTCCTGTCCTGTATGAGGTGACCATATCAAGTTGATATCTGCCTTATGGCAGCTTACCTTCTGTCACAGACATCTGCTATATAAGAACTCACTACCAAATATCAGAGAAGACACTAGCCATATTCAGTATAATTAAAAGGAAATTCTGGTCCTCCATTCTCTCATGCATGTTTGTACGACAAACTCATTGGTATGCTGAAAATGAATGCTTTTTAGCAACAATTTTATAAATGCTACTCTAATGAAAACAGAAAATCACAAGGGTTGCTTCTAGAACTGCATTTTAATAGATCATTTATTAAGACTGAAAATGAATGAGTGCTAGGAAATCAAATGACTGCAAGGCTTTCACAGGCTTATATTTAAATTATGGTCCCTTGCTTCTTCAAACCTTCCTCCCAAAGCTAATTTTGGTATAACATAGTAGAGTTCTGCTGCTATATAGTCAAACATCCTTACATTTGGAACTCTCAGTTTCCCCAATTGTTCTTTTGATCTGTTATTCTGAGACAATGGTAAATTAGAATGTCCTTAACAATGTTTATGCATTGCATGGCTAGGGCAATTCTTCTCTTTGCATCAAAACTTGGAACCACCTCCAGACACTGATCTTGGGCTCTGCCAATAGTGAAGCAAAAATCGGGTGACATTTTCCTTTCTGTAAATATTAGTAATCCGAGACATGATCTTTATGTGTGATTACACAGGAGATGTTCCTAAGTAACATAATATGCTGGGGGGGGGGGGATCCAGGATATGAAGGCAAGTCCTGGAAATGTCTGGCAAATTCTTATAGCATGTTCTTCAAACAGACTTTGAGATAACCTTCAGAATGGAACACAACAGAGTTATAAATGTGTTCTGAGGTGCTTGTTCTTCTTCCTTTCTGTCCCTAAAGAGGTCTTAGCTCTTGGATGCACTGTCCTTAGCTCAATTAGATGTGTGCTAAGATAGTCAACTGCTTCCAAGATAACTATCCAAGAGAACTAATATCATGGTGATGAAGACCCCACAGTTCTGAGGCTAAGGTGAACAGAAGATATGGTGCTGGAAAGTCCTGCCATCACAGCAGAAGTGCAGATATAGCCTATCAGTATTACATAACATAAACTGACTTCCCTCTCAAAGGGCATTGAGGGCAGTCCTGTTTATTTATGTATTTATTTATTTTTCACATTTATACCCCGCCCTCCCCGATGGGTACTGGATGGAAACTTTCAAGGAGACTAGTCTAGTTCTTTGGACTTGATTGTTGCTCCAAATGCATAAAACAGAATGGGGATCTTGGGAAATAAAATAGCCCAAGTGATAAAAAGTCTGGATTTTAGTGGCTTGCTTTATTTCTTTGGATTGACCTTTGAAGACAGACTGATCAATAGAAGGAAGAAACAGATTTTGTAAAAATGTTGTCTCCTAAACCCAAGCCAAAATTTCTCCTCGATACAACACTGGATTCCACAGATCTAGCTTCTAGTTGGACAGCATCCAGTGTGGAATCTTAAAGCTTAACTTATGAAGTTCTTTCTGAAGAACATGTTTATAAGATCTTTTGGAAGACTATAAAATTAACATGACAATTTTAGTTGACGTTTGAGCTTAATGAAATATATTCAATACTCCCCGAGTACTGTCAGAAGTTGCTAGAAACAGAATTTCTTGAGAAGAAGGAGTTGCATTCAGAAAAGATTTAGCCACTTTGACTGGCCTATATGGAGATAGGGATGTGATACCCATTTTAAATAACTTCTTTCATTTATGAGGCTTCTCAAAATGTGACCTGTCATATCATGGGAGGTTCCAACATTCAGGCTTCTATAACTTCTCACTGTAAACTTCGCTGCTCTTGTCTTTTCCTTCTGGAGACCCCCCCTCCCATTTTCTCTCCTCTTTAACTATGCTTCAGACTTTCCCTTCTGCTCCTCCAGTTTCTCCATTAACCTGGAAAAGTTCTGATTTTATTGTTATAAAACCAATGTGGAAAAAGTATTGCATGCGGTGAAAAGATTTTCAAAAAGCTTCAGCCCTTTAGACATGAGGACAGAGGTTCCTGTGTATCCTCTTTTAAAGGAGCTAGATTCAAGGTGTTGTTGTTCAGTCACACAGACGATTCAAGGTGGGAAGGTTCTTATTCAGGCATGTGTCAAAATGTTATGGGAGAAGAGACCAAACTGAGGCTGATAGTCAGGCTCTTCCCCTTGAGACATAACTAGTTTCCCAGCCTCATTAGCTCCCCTTGAAAGACCAAAGAGTCTTTTCATCTTCCCAGTCCAGTGTTACCAGGGACTTTCGTGAAGGAAATAACTGAAAGGAATCATTCATCTGAAGGAGCAGCAGAGAGGCTACAGAAAACTGGATCTCAGTGAAAGGTGAAGTTATAGTAGGGTTGCCAGTCCCCAGGTCTGGGCGGGGGTTCCCCAGTTTTCGGGACTTCTGCCTGCTGCCAGTCAGCTGGCCGGAATGGGAAACACTGCCCCCAAACAGCCATGTCCATGCATGATGTCCTTGATGTGATGACATCACCCAGAAGTGACATCATCACGTTGGCAATGTGAGAAATGCATTGATATAAGGGGCTTCTGATCTTAAAAACCTAGCTTTAAAAATTGCTATAGAAATATTTTGTTTGAAATCAATATTCAAGGCTTAATTTTAAAAAAGCTGAGCTAAAGAGGAGGTAGAAATGGGGAAGTCAGACACTAGCAACAACCAGCTTGCACAAACATCTCCACTCAGTAGAAACGGAAGAGCCTTGCGAAGTATGGCCAAGACAACTGTCAATTGTCAATGTAGCAGCCTTGAAAATGCTGCAATCTGAGTAGTGAGAAAAAGTTACCTAGTTATCCAAGGGAAGTAATTAATCATTGAATAATCATAGATTAAAACCATGCAATGGAATTCTTGTGCTATCTCTCTCTCTCTCTCTCTCTCTCTCTCTCTCTCTCTCTCTCTCTCTATATATTTGAAACATAACATAGGAAGAAGCTTTGCAAAGGAATTATTATGTTTAATCTTGCATATTTTTATATATTACCAGCCTAAAATGAGGAACTTGACATTTGACTCTGATAACAAGTCTGTTGAAGAGATGATGGCCCAAGACAGGCCTGTTGAAATAGGACATCTTGTGGTCTAAAGGTCCATGCTTTACGAGAAGACCAGTCCATTCTTTACGAGACGACCATCCCGATTTACGAGAAGACCTGTCTCAAGATACTTGTGGTGGGCCGTTGTGGGTTATGAAGAAAGTTTAGGAAAGAGTAGGGAAAGTTAATACCATGTTTGGCATAAAGGAATTATGCCCTTTTGGGGAAAGTAGTGGGCTTGTCTAACAAAAAGCAGAAGTGATTAGGCGGTTGGTGATTGGAAGTTGTAACTCCTGACTCTCAGTTCTGGGAGGCGGAGAGGGCATTTCTTATTTTCCATACCACTCCGGGACAGGAGAAATATCTGGCACAGAACCCAATTCAGTGTGTGTCCTCAATGCTCCCTGGGCAGCGAGACGCACCCTGCCTGCAGGCTGTATCCAAATAAAAAAACCTGCTTCATTGAAGGAGACCTGTCTGTCTTGAGAAGTTATTATTGGTAAGCGCAAAGTGCATTAACGACAGCAATGTCATGGGGGACACTCTGGTTCGAGGGCAAAACATCCCCCAAATCCCCCTGCTGGTGATAAAGTAGGACCTGGCAACCCTAAGTTACAGCTTTCACTTCCTTAACTCAATATCCCTTAGTCTAAGCAGGACAGGGGGACCAATATATAGCCGCTCATTGTAAGAGGTGCTGCTTTGTGCCTTGCCTGCACATATCCAGCTTAATTTGTTAAACAGAGCTCTTCTACCAGGCTTTCGATTAGGAGCCGCCACTGATGAGTGGGTCACTGGCAAATGCGCCACTGATGAATTCGCCGCCTGGATACATCTCGGCCCGCATGAAACATCATTTGATTATTGCTGCTGTTTGTACATTGTATGCCGCCATCATCATCATTAGTACTGTATTTATAGTACTATATTTTATACTCTATTGTATTTTAATGTATTTATTGTTTTAGTGTTTACTGTTGTTATCCACCTTGAGACAGTTCTGTGGCAAGGCGGGATACAAATTGAATAAGTAAATAAATAAATACATTTCACTTAGGCTGTGGTCAAAAAAAGAGGAAAGAGCTGCTGTTTTGCACTAGGTAATTTTTCTTCTTTTCTAAGCTCAAACTGTATCTTGATCACATGTCTCATCAGTTTCTGATGAGTGAAAGTAAAATGATGCTTCCTTACAGACAGGGGGGAAAACCTTGTCCTTGCATGAAAGCCTCTTCTTTGGGAGGGAGGGGAGTCATCAATAGGAATCCTGAAGTTTCAGTGGAAGTTATTTCCTACTTTTCCAGGGTGCTGGCCTCTTTCTGATGGAGAAAGACACCAATAAAGAAAACTAAGAGCTATCAGCATCTTGCACAATCTGAAGACTGGGCTCTGAGATCCATAATTGTTTTCTAAAATTTAGAGAGTGGGACTGATGTTAGTTATTGAGGCAAAATGAATTTCAACAGAGAGAAATGTAAAGTTTGCATTTAGGTAAAAAGAAGGTGGGGGAGACTTGTCTAGGCAGTAGTACATACGAAAAGGATCTAGGGGTGTTAGTAGACCATACACTGAACACACATCAGCAGTGTGATGCAGTAGCTAAAAATGCAAATGTGATTTCGGGCTGCATTAACAGAAGTATAATGTGCAGATCATGTAAAGTTATGATATCACTTTGCTCTGCTCTGGTTAGACTTCACTTGGAGTACTGTGTTCAGTTTGGAGCACCGTTGTTTAAGAAGCATGTTGACAAATTGGAATGTATCCAGAGGCGGGCAACAAAGTTGGTGAGGGGTCTGGAGAACAAGTCCTATAAGGAAAGGCTGAAGGAGCTGGGTATGTTTAGCCTGGAGACAACTGAGGAGGTGACTGAGGGGTGATATGACAGCTATCTTCAAGTATTTGAAGTGCTGTCATATAAAGGATGGAGAGAGTAGTTTTCTGTTGCCCCTAGAAGCTCGGAACAGAACCAATGGATTGGAATTAAACCAAAAAAGTTTTCAGCTAAATATCAGGAAGAACATCCTGACAGTTAGAGCAGTTCCTCAGTGGAACAGGCTTCCTTGGGAGGTGGTGGGTTCTTCTTTAGAGGTTTTTAAGCAGACTAGATGGCCAATCTGACAGCAATGCTGATACTGTGAATTTAGGCAGATCATGAGAAGGAGGGAAGGAAGGGATGAGTCAGTTCTCAGCTCTCATGGTCCTTTCTTACATGCCCAGGGTAATGCCAGTCACCACTTTGGGGTCAGGAAAGAATTTTCCTCCAGTCTAGATGGACCCAGGGATCCTGGAGGGTGTTTGCCTTCTTCTGGGCATAGACCAGGGGTCACTGGTGGAGTGGGGAGTGGTAGTTGTTAATTTACTGCCTTGTGCAAGGGGTTGGACTAGATGACCCTTGAGGTCCATTACAGCTCTATAGGGGCTCTGGGGCAAATGATGCTCTGTCATCTTGGTGGTTGGGGGGGGGGGGTCAACAGTGGAATGGCTTCAGATGTCCTGGCCCCACTGGTGGACCTCCTGATGGCACTGGTATTTCTGGCCACTGTGTGATACAGAGTGTTGGACTGGATGGGCCTTTGGCCTGATCCAACATTGGCATCTCTTATGTTCTTATGTTTCTAAGCAGATGTGATAACATCCAGTTTTATTCATGCTTTTCCACCCAGAATTAGAGTTATCTCAGAGCCAGAGGAAGATGCATAGGAAGGTTACTAAGGTAAAGTCTGAAGATTTTTAGACAGCCTTAATATAAGCCTGCGTTACAAATGCCATAGAATCAAATGTATCTGTGCAGAACCAATGAATAGCAGGCAAAAAGAAACTCCACAAACATTGACATTCAAGTACTTTAACTTCTGACACCCTGTTTAGAATTAATACTGACAGTATTGGAGTAATGCTAGTGCATCATGGCAACAATGCTTTCAGCTTTCCCATATTTGTAGGTTTGTGAGGTTTTTTATGATCTATTTGTTATGACATACAGTATGTGTGACAGATGTCCAATGCTGGCTGCTATAAAGGAGCAGAGGCCTGTAGGGCTGGAGCAAGAACCTGCACATCAGTAGTGAAATGCTTGAGAAAACTGATAAGTTATTGCTCTTGTTCCAGAACCCCTTCAGCAAAGTTGCATGTCCAAATGGCAGCTCTGATTACAGTATTCACAACCTCTCTTCTGGCACCCTGATTTTTTAAGTGTAAACCAAACAAACAAAATTTAGTATTGCAAATATGACCACTTAAGTAGCTGTTTCATAACTACAGGCAGCATTCTCCCCTTTCCATAAAAAAAGGAGAATACATTACATCCTAGACGCTGAAGAATAAGTGTAGTGAAAAGATCCTCTTTGACATTTTCCTTCACCATCCCGAAACAAACTTCTCCGCCTTTATACAGCTGGGGCAGCAAGCCCATCGTGGCTGCTGAAGAAAGCTCAGTTCATTCTCCTCACTAAATATATGGCCCAAGAGAATGTAGTATGTCAAGAGTAGTGGACATTCAGAGGATTTCAGTATTGAAACCTAGAATACGCTCACAAAGTCTTCATTAACACAGAGAACACTTTCTGGGGACAGAAGCCGTGCCTATACTTTGGCAGATAATGGAGTGTATTTTTAGGGTTGCCAAACTCCAGGTGATAGCTGGAGAGCTAGGACTACAACTGATCTCTAGGCGACA
The DNA here is from genome assembly GCF_001447785.1 of Gekko japonicus. Lineage (NCBI taxonomy): Eukaryota > Metazoa > Chordata > Lepidosauria > Squamata > Gekkonidae > Gekko > Gekko japonicus. The sequence goes on from NW_015169778.1 coordinate 1,616,530, forward strand.
GATAACATGCCACCTGGAGAAAATGGCCACTTTGGAATGTAGACTCTATGGCATTATACCCCATTGAAGTCCCTCCCCTCCCCACACTGAAAGAATGTCAGGTATTTCCCTACCTGGAGCTGGCAACCCTGGTATTTGTTCCTTTATCAACTTCATCTATACCTATCTAGCAGCAGATCATGTGGAAGCTGGCTCATCAGCTGGACTGGATTTCCCATTCTCATAAGAAGCAACAGCTCATTGCATTTCCTAAACAGTTCTGTACTAGGGCAATGGCTTAAATGAGGCAAAGTCCAGTCCACCTGCTTTTGCTCATGTTAATTAACTCTGCACAGCCTGTGTACGTTTAAGTACACCAGAACTATGCCCTTGTTTTAATGCTGCAGTAATACACTCTAGAATATTTGCTCCCATCACTTAATTCCTTGTAGCTAATATCATAAATATATGCATAGGTGCTCCATAATTAGGTAGACAGCATCCTCTCCAGATTTCAAGCTAATTTTTATTGGTTTTCCCAGACCAAGAACTAGTTCTCAGAGACAACAGATGAAGTGTGAAAAGCTTGTTTCTGGACTGTGACACTGCAGACAGTAAGAAACTTCCTAATGTGCTCAAAATAGACCCCCAGATCAATGCCCACCAATTATCCAGGTCAATTCAGTTTAAGAAGAATATTCGAAGTACATTCAAAAGTTCCAGTTAGACACAATAATATGAAAACTGAAATGGATGCAATTGCTTGGAGCTGACCTTTGAAATCACTCTTATTTATTAACACCTCAGGTAGAAGAATTATAACAGTAGTAATTCACATCTATGGGCTGCAAAATTTGTCCTTCCAAGTTATACTATTTCCTAGTTATACTATTTATACTATTTCTCCCATAAAGGACTTGAGGACCAGGGCAACTTGGGAAGATACACTTTTTGTCTTGGATGGATTTCTTGAAATTAGTTGAAGTTGGATGATGATGATGATGGGCATGATTTTTGGGAATACAGACCAAGTAGACAAAGAAACTGGACTACTAAACTTTGATGAGTTGCTGTGTTCACTGGACAAAGACCCTCCAGGCAGATCATTATAAGGGTAGTGCTTTTCTGTAAAACTAGGGTTGCCAGTTCCAGGTTGGGAAATACCTGGATATTTTGGGAATGGAGCCTGAGAAGGGCAGGGTTTGGAGAGCGGAGGGACTTCAATGAGGTATAATGTGACGGGGTCCAGCATCCAAAGTGGCCTAGAGACCAGCTATAATCCTAGATCTCCAGCTACCACCTGGAGGTTGGCAATCCTATGTATAATAGTGCCTCTTTCAAAAATACCTTTAAGCACTTTCTATAATTTTAAGTGGTTTTAGCAGCAACAATAGGATTCCATGGCAGTTTGGAATGATACTGGAAAACTATATGAAATCTTCATTATGGTCAGTAGCCCTGAATCTCATTATTGCTTAATATTAAAGGCAACCGGGGGATGTGAGAGCGTTTAAAAACAAATGCAAATCTAAAATGGTCAAACTGAAATGAAAACAGTTTTACAGTTTGGGTACAGAAATGTTCAAAAAACATGGTTACAAAACCAGAAATGTACAGATGGAGTTCATAAATGGCCCAAGATTCCGCTTCCTATAATGTGGTGAAGAGAGACGCTGAACTTTGCTGGAGTCAGAAATGATAGCAACACACCCCGAAGGCTGCCTGTCAATCTGACATGCAGATGGTCCTTCTTCCAACTGGCCTTTTGTGTCACTTCCTTCAGCCACTCTTAGAGCAGACATAGCTCCCTAGAGGGAAAATCCTGTTGATCTACTGCCTGGCTGAGTATCCAAAGAAGTACTGTCTCTATCACCTCTATTCTAAATTATTTTTTCCTTTAGCTTTTGTGCTGCCTTCCCCATTTTGTGCAGCCAGAAAAAAGACTATACTTCTGTCTTTCATTTCACCTGCTCAAATTCATTTTCTGAATGCAAAGTTTGATGCTTCCAAGACAGTAATTCATACCCCCTTTTATTATGCAGTTTTTAGTATGTAAATGCCATATAAATTACAATTTAAAAAAAAAAAACCAAAACCAAAAATGTGTTCTTTCTGCTCACTGGAATGAATTGACTCAGGATTATCAAAACTTTTATCAACCGCTGTTTGCATTTGATACTGCAGTAGCAAATATTTTTACTCTGGTTTAAATATGTGCAACTTCACTGTTGTGTCATAACCTGCTAATACAAAATAAATGAGTATACTATTTTTGTACACTCAGCAGAATCCTGTCCTTGCAGACAGTTATCCTGAAAATAGTAACAGCTGCACCAAAATTTCTGGGATGTGAAAAATCTTTTCTTCTTCTCAGAACTCTAATATGTCAAGTCGTATGTGCTTGCACCAAAATACACTTTCCCTAAAAAGGGACCACAAAGGTGAATTAATGACTCTCTCATGAAGTTAGAACAGCACAACTAGACAACAATTTGGCTTGACCAATAAATGCTCCAAGTGAGATAAGTTCCTGTTACAGACAACCTCAGCTATATGAGGCTTCAAAATGGTCTACATGTATTTTTGTTGTTATAGGAAATGGGCATACTCTAGATAGGAAGCAGGTATGTTAAAACTAAGCCCACCTTTCTCTCTGGCAACTGGGCCCCAATGTGGGTAACAGTATTCAAACCATATAAATTACAGAAAGTTTGAAAAAAGCTTTTAAAGAACATCCATAAGAAACTCGTGCCCCTAAGAATCAACAGACTACAAAAGCCACCAAAGCTGCGATCACACACACACAATAATCACACACACTAAATAATCCACTTCCAATCCACTTTAAATGCACTTTCAAATTGGATTTTGACAGTTCACACAGTAATATCCAATTGCAAAGTGCATTGGAAGTGGATTGAAAGTGGATTATTTAGTGTGTGTGATTCCCTTATGAAACTGCAGAAGTCATCAGGGCCTTCCCAGGTTCCACAGGGCAGGGGTGGCTACAGAGAAAATCCATCAACAGGCAGTAACAGAACACACTCTTGCAAGGTTTCAGATAATCAAAAGATGATGCTGTCCATAAAATCAAACATTTCCCCCCCTCTTAAACTTGCTTTTAAAGTGTAGCTGATAAGCTGTCCTGAAGATGTGAAAGGTTAGAAGCCCCCATAGGGTATACATGGCTTGAAAAGTGGCTTTCAGGGGTCTATAACATTTTAAAAATCAAAATGGGGTTTTCTCTGGTTCCTGAACCACTGCTCTGAATTGATTCTTTCAGATACATTTAATATCTTTATTTAATACTTTGATTTTGCTATTAGTGCAAAGTAAATGTTATTGCATATTCACTACTGTGATTTTAAATTGTTGAACTGTCTAGTGTTAGACAGTAACAGTAGAGACTATGGAGGATTTGGGCCTGCCTGAGGGAGATGGTTTTCCCCCTCTTCAGGCAATTTGGCTCGAGTCTTATTGATTATATTATTTCATTATATTATCCCATGTATTATATAATATTGATTATATTATTTCAGAGGAGAGAGCAGCAGACAACCAGACTCTCAGTCCCTTCCTGAAGGCAGCTGACCTGAAGAAAACAAAGACACATATTGCCTGCTTGTTCTCATTATTACCCTGGTCTTCTCTTAATCCATTGATTCAGGGAAACTACAAGGAAAGATCATGTAGCCACAATAAGAGGGGAAAGTAACTTAAAGCATGTAATGATAGTGTCCCTCTTGGGGGCTCAAAGCAGGAGACAGGGAACTGCTCTGAAACCTTTCTCACTTGTACTTTGTACTGGCTTACTTTCAACCCTGAAATGTACCTACTCACTTTGGTTTTGGTTGAATGAACACTTACATTTCAGTTTATCTAGGGCCGAGTTCAGACTGGCAGTTTGCCCTGATATAGGCGCATGTGAGGAACGTTTCACAAGCGGATTAAAGGGGCCGTTCACACAGGCACATCTGTCCGGCGTTCCCCAACCGTAATCAACCCGTCTTGTAGCGCTTGCCTCCCAGGTTTAAAAGATACCTGGTGAAAGTGGTAGCAAATCCTGGAGAGCCCATTTATCCTGTGTCCATCCCGCTTCCCGGAAGTGTGAACGCTAACCGCTAAAAGCCGGGAACAGCCCACAGTAATAATCTGCACCAGCTGTTTACACTTACTGACCTCCTAGCCTCACTCTGGCACCAGGAAGGTGCAGGTGATTGCCTTGAAGAGGGGGTAGTGATGTGGCCGGATGTGCCTATGGCCCACAGCGGCCGGATCCTGCCCTATTTGCCATGGCACCTAGGCGTCTGCCACAAGGAAAACGCAGCTTACAGCTGCGCCTCTGGGCCAACAGTGTGAACGCTCCCTCGTGCCTCCTCCTGGTATGCTCCCACATCAGTCCGCGCAGTGTGACTGGGAAAACCCGGAACAGTTTGTTCCAGCTCTTTTTTGCAACGACTCCTTCCCGCTTCAAACTGCCAGTCTAAACTCGGTCTAGGTATTTATCATGAGTTTCAGGTAAGAGGTTTTAGAGAGTGGCTTGGATCTAAAGGGGCATTTCCAGGGATGCAACAATTCCTCTCCATGAAGTATCATAAAGCAATTCATTTGATAAAATAAATAATTTTCTTGCCTCCTCAAATACCTCTGAAATGCTGCTCTTAAAGGACAGAAACCCCCCTGGAATAGCATTGCTGGCCACATCTGGGGCCTTAGCATCAGAGGAAATTGAAAAAAGTCATGCTCATCAGGTAGAACTCTTTCCACAGATGGAAATGCTTCACTGGGTCCAAACCAGTCCCTCTTAAAAGAAAAATCCACATTCACCAATTTATGGTACCGTGTGTATCAGTTAGGAAGTTATAAAACAAGAAGACAATCCAATTAAAATCACACACATTTGTGTCTTTAATCTCTTTGACAAATACAGTGAAGGAAGCATATACTAGTAGAATACATTCATTTATTTATTTACTATATTTTTATCCTCCTTTTTGACTACAATGTCCTCAAAGTGGGTAAAACTTCTGTTGCTTTTAACATCCCATGACATACCTTTCAATACATACATTTTACTACTTTACTTTGATCTCTCATCCAGTATGTAGAATACTTGACAGTTAATGAATGTTAGAGTTTTGGGAGGATATATGACAACAATCTGTTGTCCAGGTTTATAGTTTCACAGATTTACATTCACACTCTCATGTTTGGATCAATTCTGTGAATTATATTTAGACAGGTTTTTGAATAACTTTGAGAATATTTACCAATGGAAAAAATAATGATTTTTGGAATAAAATAATTAAAATGGGAATCAGCCATTCCAGACATGAGTGGGATTTACTGGATCCAGGACAAGGATGTAAATCTACGTATGTCAAGGGCATAGAACAGGCAGGATCAGAATGGCAACAGACTGGCAGAAAAGCAGACAAGGATGTTTGTATAGATAGTTTGGTGTAGTGGTTAAGTGCGTGGACTCTAATCTGGAAGAACTGGGTTTGATTTCCTATTCCTCCACTTGCACCTGCTAGATGACCTTGGGCAAGCCATAGTTCTGTCAGAGCTGTTCTTGAAAGAGCTCTCTCAGCCCCACCTTCCTCACAGGATGCCTGTTGTGGGGAGGCGAAGGGAAAGGAGTTTGTAAGCCACTCAGAGACTCCAACTGGGTATAAATCAAATCTCTTCTTCTTCTTCAAGACAGCAAGCTCAAATTATCTACAGTGAATTCCATGCAACCAGAAACAGAAGGCCAAGGAGCAGCTGGGGCGAGGCAGAACTTGCTTCAAAGTGAAGACAGGTTGCTTCACACACAAACTGTTCACCAGTCCACAAACACTCTTTTATTCTCTGCTTCTGAGGGCAGCCATTCCAGGTCTTAACATCAAAAAGTGTGATATATGGTTCCAGTACAAAAGATGCCAATTCACCTATTTATGTACAGCTGGGGTGGAGCGGAAATATGAGGGAAGAAAGGCTGTAGGCCAAATAAAAGGGGGAACAAACAGCCAGGCTATTTTTTCGGTCAGCTGGCAAAACATTTTGCAGGGACAGTGGAGAGGCCAAAGCCAGTGTAGTCAAACATATTCAGATTTCTGGTTGTGACTACTTCAAGGGCAACCGAGAGGTGTCGAGGAATGAGTGCTGATTATGGGGGCTAGAAGAGAAGAGAACTTGGGACTCTTTTTCCAAGCCACACTATGGGATACATTGCAATTTCACAAAGGGTTAACATATGGTAAAGGGAAAAATAATGGTAAAATATTAAACGAGTTTCCAAAGGATGGTTTTTCACATTTCTAAGCTGCTCCGCAGGAAAAAGTGATGCATTCGCTCCTTTCTGAAATCCCTTGTTGCCAGAATCTTCTCTTGCCTGTGACCCTGGCAGATTTTCCTATAGATGTATTCCAATTTTACTGGCATAATATGTCCACTTGTGATAGTTGTGTTCTGGGGATTTCTACTAAGGGATACTTAAATGTTCAACAGGTCCCAAAACTATCCTATCATTTCTATGGGAGGAGGGAATGTGACACTAATAGGGCAGAGGCACTGAATGATAAGAGCCTGAGACCCATTTAATTTATTTAATAATCCCTGTGCATTCCACAATAGCCTGTATAATGTTTTTAAAAATAATAACTGGGTTCATTTCAGAGCCTGCACAATGCTTCTCTTTGTCCGTTGTAAGTCTCTCAAATGTCTTATTTTAAAGGAATATATAGTACTCCCGGAAGACATTTTCCCATTTCTATTCTCTTCAACTCCTGTGAGCCCTTGTTCTGTGTGATAAGGCAATCTCCTTCGGGATCTGAGCTGTGTAGTTTCGCACCACGAGTGACAAGGACTCGACTTGAATAACTGCTGTGCGCAGGTTGTAATTATGTCAGCTGGAGTGTTGAACAAGGGGACTGATTAATGTGAGCCCCAGCCCAGGCATAGTCCCTATCAAAACCTTCGTGCAGGCCAAGCAAGTGGGGATGGGTTAAAGCAGGAAAGACAAAACATGCTGTATTGTCCATGATAGATGAATTGCTCCAACAGTCTTCAGGCAGATGTTCCAGGACAGTATAATATACAATTACTCTGCCTTATCACCTTCCAAGGGACAATAAAGCTTCCTCCTTCTATAGCTCATGTGAGTGAAGGCAAAATTAGTTTTACTTTTACAGCACTGACTCACTTATCATGTTGCCTTGATTGTGCTTTTACAGCTAAAGAAAACATATATTCCACTTTTAAACTAAAAAGGGCCTCTTTAATAAAAAGAGAATTCCTTTGAAACTATTTTGCATCACAGCAGTGAAATTCCTGGAGGCCTGAGGTAAAGGGCTGCACGGCTATCATTACAGGACTGTTAACGCGGGTAATGCTCCCTCACGTAACACAGGATCACTCACTTTTATTCCACATTAATTAGCACTGCAATACTGTACTCGGAATCACAAAAGATGCTTAAAGGGGTCACTGAAAGGGCTGAAGCCTCCCTTTTCCCTCCTAACTATCCCAAGTGTGATGATGGTTAAGAGCAAATAGTTCACATTAACTGATCTCCGGTTTGCTTGTTTTGAGAATAGTTCAAAAGACACACATAGCATACAGGGAGTTTTATAACTCCACAAACTGAAATAAGTTGCCTGTTACAGGGTGAGTGCTATGCTGCTCCCACTGTACCCCAGAAGCCACCCTAAAGGAGGGACTGATGCAGGATGGAGAGTGATCGTTTTTGGTCAATGGAAAAGAACATTTGGGTAAAGGGGATGATTAGGCATGCATACAAGATGTGATGTAAGTACTCTCAGAAAGTGAGGGGATTGTGGAGATCCAGTGGTGACACATGGGAAGAGAGAGATGTGAGATGGTGGGGAGTCGTGAGTAGGATGTGGGTATTATGCTTATGGTGGGAAGTACTGGTTCATATATATTGGCAAACAAGAGGTGGAAGAATGGCACATTGGGAATAGATGGTAAACACCATTATTAGAAGCTAATCATGCATTTTTCTAGCGGCCCTCTCAACATCTGCTGGTTGGAGAGTTGGTCCTTTAGCTCATGTGAGTTTCTTGCCCTTGAATGTAAGATTAAAAGTGAATTGGTATCACTAGCCTCTGAAGTGATAGACACTCATAAACATTTAGGATGTCTTCTCATGCAAATCTGCTTTAGCTTGTAAAACTTTAATCCAGACCTCTTTTTATTAGCAGTGTGGTAGGACTCCTAGAAAGTATCAATAGGGAAAAACTGTGTACAAAAATGCTGAAGGCTTTCAACAATATTGAAAATTGTATAAATGTAAAATAAGTATGACAAGTGACAATAAAGAGACGACAATGTACAAAAGAATATTCAATAAGCTATAACAAAGTATTCAATAAAGTATTCTCAGTAAAGCATTCAACGAAGGTTCCGGATTGCAAGCTTTGTTTCGGTTATATTCTTCAAGAATATAGCACTGACATATAAGAAAAACTATTACACATTTTTCATAACCAACTGTAAATGGTGATATTTCTTCAACCAATTTTCAGAATTCCATTCAGAACAACTTCTAAATATTGCAGAATAATCCCAGTATTAATAACACAAATGGGCAACCAGTCACAATTTAGAAAAGAGCCACTCTATATCATTGCTAAGCTGGTGTTTGCCTCTGACATAGTGGATAAGGTCATAAATGAGCAAGCAAGAGGCACCCAACAGGAACCTGATGCAAGGTAGCAGGAGATGGAACTGGAGGTGCTATGTGAACATTGTCTGGCAAGTCAGCATGTAGACTCTAGACCGGCTCAGAAGTTGGAACTGCTTTGGTCTCCGCCGCTACTGACTATACGCCCTGGCTTTCTCTGCCTAACTTGCGTGTGGACTGACAACAGATTAAGGGCATGGCTTCACTGGTACACGTACTGCTGGGCAAGGCCAGAGTTATTCTGACCACACCTGTTTCACCCCCCAATTGTTTCTCTCATCCGCACCATAAATGAGCATTCTAACTGGAGAACTACAGCAGGGAGCACTCGCCCTCTAAAAGCACTCTGAAAAATAAACAACAATTTTAAATATCTTTAAAGCTAGTACTCAGAATGGCGCAGCTCAGTAACAACTACATCACTACGATGCAATAAACAACTGTCTGGAAAGGCCTTATGTCAACAGCTTGGCACTGTCACTGCTAAAATGCAATAATTAACTTGTGAAGGGGCAAAAGAGGATGGGTGGTATATATGCAATGGATGCCAATTTATAAACAACTTATTTTAAGAGGTTCTTGGTGGCACCATAAAGGGTAGTTTTCACATGGTTTATGATATCATCTAAAATGCCATGATATATTTATAGAGACATAACACAAAAAATAAGTTTTATAGCATTATAAACTGTAGAGCTTTCTGGACATGTATCTTAATAGCAATATCACTGCTGAACAAAATATAAAAAGATAGTACAGTTGCGGAAAGCTGGCATTCCATTCAGGCAAGAGGTAAAAAGCAAGACTAAAGGCTAGACTTTGAACCTCATTATTTGCCTCCAGTGAGCAAAAGTATATGACTGTAACACCCTAGAGCGGATCAGGAGGACCCATTGTGTCTGGTGAGTCACAGGTAATTTTCTGTTTCTTCCTTGTGCCAGAGTGAAGTAACCTGCTTTGGGGAGTATAACAGCAAAAGAGTCCTTCCTCAGTGGATTCCTGCTCAGCTGCAGGAATTTTAGCTCCAATATTATGCCCATGTGCTCACAGCAGAGAAAAGGCTATTGTTGACGGAACACAATCAGTATTACCTACTGGGAAGGAAAGCAACTTCACAGCAACAATGATAAGGCACTGGCTGATACTTAGATATGATGCTTAGAGATAACCACTCCCTTGGAAAGGGGATCCTCTGTAAATAGCCTCACCATCTCATTAGGTTCCTCACACAGCCTTTTAGGCATCCACTTCAAGACTGAAATCTTTTAGAAAGCTCTCTGCTCCCTCACTATGGGCAAAAGTATACATATAAACACATGAAGCAGCCTAATTGTCAGTCAGACCACTTGCCTATCAAGGTCAGTACTGTCTGCTGTGACTGGAAGCCGCTCCCCACCATCTCAGGCAGAAGTTGTTCACACCACCTGCTAATCAATAATTTTAACTGGAGCTATTGGGGATTGAACCTGGGCCTTGTACATGCAAAGCCCCCCCACACACACACACACATCCCAACCTATAATATCTTTCAAAATGATGAGTAGAATGTTACCATCAATTCTTCTCCAATCAGATATCCAGGGAAGCAACGAAAGGTAAAATTCTCCTCACCACTTGCACACAGTATTACAGATGACAAGTTACCAATTGGTTACATGGGCACTGTGATAAATTACCACTATATAAATTATCATATCTGTCCAAGTATGCATTACTTTCTTTTACACTCCCTATTGCTACTTCCATGTCTTATAACCCTATCTGCACTCTCTTTTTCACATTCTCATCTTGGTGCCTTTTGCTATGCAGCCCCACATAGCTGCAACAATATGTTTGTCAGGCCACTCTCCCCTTCTTTAAACCTTTCCTAAAGATTCAATATTTTCCTGACCTACCAGTTTAACCTTACCTGCACCTTCAGTTTACCGCTGCTGTCTCATCTCCTACTCTTTGTGTTTAGAACATAAGAGATGCCAATGTTGGATCAGGCCAAAGGCCCATTTAGTCCAACACTCTGTCACACAGGGGCCAAAAATACCAGGTGCCATCAGGAGGCCCACCAGTGGGGCCAGGACATTAGAAGCCCTCCCACTGTTGACCCCCCAAGCACCAGGAAGACAGAGCATCACTTGCCCCAGAGTCCCTATCTATACCTTGTGGCTACTAGCCACTGATGGACGTCTGCTGCTCCATACGCTTATCTAATTCCCTTTTGAAGTCGTCCATGCTTGTAGCTGCCACCCCTTCCTGTGGCCGCTTTGTGCACAGTATTACAGATGACAAGTTACAAATTGGTTACATGGGCACTGTGTTTCAGAACCAACCCCAGGGTTGCCAGCCTCCAGATGGGGCCTGGGGATCTCCCGCTTTTACAACTCCCCTGGAGAAAATGCCTGCTTTGAAGGGTAGACTCGATGGCATTGTACCTTGCTGAGGCCCCGCCTCTCCCCAAACCCCGCCCTCTCCCGGCTCCACCCCCAAAGTCTCCAGGTATTTTCCAACCCAGACCTGGCAACCCTAACCAACCCCCTTCTCCAGGTCTGTCTCAATTTATTTTGCTTCCCTTTTGGCTTGAATCTCCATGCCCATTCAGCTCCAAGGAAGATGGGGAGATATGCAGAATATTTTTTAAACAATTAATATAAGTTGATGCATGGGGCACAGAAATGAATATTTCACTGTGCAATATTTTGAGAAAAGCGATATTCTAACAAAGTGCAAGTTTGTTGAATTCAGTTTGGATTTTATGAACAATGAAAAGAACCAAGTTCATGGAAGAAATCTTTGTTTCCTTCCTCCTTTCCTGATGGTGCACCCTGAACTCCCCAAAAGCTCATCAAAAAGTTGAAGGGTTGTGGCACAGGAAATGGCAGCTGGAGTGGAGAATCAGTGGAAATTCCCCCCCCCCTCTTTTGATAGCTCTTGTATGAACACAACAGGGGGGGGGCTTTCCCCCCTCCAGCTTAAGTTTCCTGAGCCCATACGGCTTGCGGGGGGGGAGTAAAGGGGTTGTATCAGGAAGGGGAAGGTGACAAATTGCCCTTTGTGAATTCTGCTTCATGAAGAATTCATAGGATCTAAGCTAATATTTATAGTTATTTTAACAGTGAACAGTTATTTCCAAGTACTATAACTTTCTTTTACTGAGTTGTCAGTGAGACACTCTCTGCTCCAGATATTTCCTTTCTAGTATTGAGATGCCTGCACACTCAGTTGACTGCTTGCTCTAACAGTCAATTAAGGTTAGGAGAGCGAGCTAGAGAGCACAAAATATACTTTTGGATCTCCACCAAGCAGCAATTATTGTTCATCCTAAGAGAGCAGGCAAATAGGTTATTTCTTGAAAGTGAGCCCTTCTCATGCCTACAGGTTGTGGTATAGCCTGTGTGCTGGGTGACAAAGGGTGGTGAATGGGAGGGACAGAACCCAGGGCACAGAAGTGCTGAGTTTGGAGACTGGAATACAAGGGTTCCATTTGTAGGTCTATATGCGTGAATCTTTTCCCTCAAATGTGGCAGGAAGTTGGCCAATACATGGACAGTACTACTTACATATACATGGAACATGTAGGCATTCATGCTCTAGTATGAGAAAAAAAAATAGGTGAGCATGTGGACCAGCTTGCATGGTGAAGGTGCAGCAGTGTACCACCATCTATATTCAGCTTTTTGCAAGATATGTGCATGCATTCTGGAATTTCTCTTCCTTGCCAAAAAGTCTGAAATATTTCAGGAAGGAATGTAGCTTTTTATTAGTATTACTATTGGCAATAAAGGTTAAGTAAATAGGTTTTTTTCACTTACTCTGCTATGTGGCCTTTGTGATTATAACCTTTTGAGGTGTCACCCTTAGATTAAACAAGGGGCGGGACCCGCGATACTCGCGGGGGGGAGGTAAGTACCCCCCCCATCCTGCCGGTTCCCCCATGTCCTCCACCCCCCTGATCTCCCCCCTTGCCTCTCCCCCCTGGCTCCAAAGCGAGGCACGCAGGGGGCATGTTCGGTATTAGATATATAGATATATAGATAATATTTTTCAAGGAGGCAGTTAATTCTATAACAAATCAATGTTGATAAATTTTGCTTTTACTTGCCCCAAATATCTACATGTAACAATTAGTACATATAAAGAGATAGTATAAATGAGTTCATATCTGCAGTTAAACATAACAATAATGCCTGATTCTAATAGAAGAGCTGTCAGCCATGTCATATTAAACTCTGAATCCATCACTACTGAATGCACTTAATTGGAAGTTGCAATCTCTTAAGATCATTTAGGCAACATTACTTAGTAGTTTAGTAGTAAAATGTGTATTTCATTAAAGCAAGGGATTCTTTAAAATATAATTTAAGTGGAGTGGTGATACTGACTTCATTAGAAACATCACTGGAGAGGGGGAGGACCCTTAATTTGAATGCTCTTGAGGGACATTTTAAACCACAAAGAAAACCTGAAGTTACTTCTTCAGTTTCACAGTTAAAGCGAGTCAAACAGCCACCACGGGGCACAGTTCTGATGAACAATCATGCTCTTCTGTCTCCAGGAAAACCGACTGAACCTCTAACACAGTACTTTTAACTATGGTGTTTTTAGCACCTCAGATTACACAGGCTCTCCATACAATACAAGAGGCATGAGGTATTCCTGTGAGAACCCGACACTGAGAGGGGGGAGGGCTCCTATTACAGCTATGATTAACCTTTTTTTGGCACTGAATTAGCAATCAAAACCATAGCTACTCCCAGGGCTCTTTTTGTAGCAGGAACTCCTTTGCATATTAGGCGACACACCCCTAATGTAGCCCATCCTCCAAGAGCCTTTTATAAATTACAAAATGAAAAAGGGAAATTGGGGGAGGGGCTCTTTATATTTTATTTTCATCATTTGTTCAGTCCACTGGTTAATAAAAATTCAACATTCACTTTGCTAAACAAAGTCAAACAATTCTTATGAACAGGCACATGAAAAAACAGAGCAAAGTAACGGCATGGTGGCTGAAAAAACAGAGCAAAGTAACAGCATGGTGGCTGAAATTGCTGCTACTTCGTGAGCAGTAATTGACTTATATATTTATTTACTCCATTTATACCTTGCCTTTCTCCCCCATGGGCACCCAGAGTGGTTTACTTCCTTGTCTTCTCCTAGTCTGTATATTCACAACAACCCTGTGAGGTAGGTTAATCTGCAAGGACATGAATGGCCCAAGCTCTCCCAGTGAGCTTCCATGGCAGAACCTGAGTCTTTCAGATCGTAGACCTTTAACCACCACACCACATGGGCTTTCTTAGCTACATCACATTACATGTTGGATGAGGACTTCAGGTATTTACCTTCCTGCAAACCAGGAAACTCTGCTTTCACAATGGTGGATGCATCTTTGAGGATTTCTTTCTCAACAAAGTTTGAGTCCAGTGGCACCTTTATGACCAACAAATTTTTATCTTGAATATAAGCTTTTGTGCGCACACACAATAGTGTACAAGAAAGCTTATACCCAGAATAAAACTTTGTTGGTCTTAGAGGTACCACTGGACTGAAAATCTGTACTGTTGTTTCACACCAACACGGCTACCCACCTGAATCTTCCTCCCCTTAAAAAAGTCTCACAATCCATGCATTTTTCTACTGATGTTATAGACCAGGGATCTATCCACTTATGGACTGTGACACAAAAAGTAATTGCTGGATGATATCGGTGTATGAAAATTTCTTTTAGGTTACCTCAAGTAGCATGTCCAATACTGAGAATATAGGGACATTATCTTACTGAATTCTGCATTGGTAAAACTGCTGCATGTGACGGAAGCTGGCAACCTTATGTATAAATGGCAGGATATGCCAGTTTTAGAATATTTATGGTCCAGCACCTTCTTGTTCCTCAGAAGTTCTCTCCTTTTCCAGGAGCATACCAATTTCTTCTCTCAGTTCCAAGTCATATTTTAAGATTTTCCTCAGGGATAACAGACAAATGTATGTCTGTATCAGGAGAACACTGAATTTGGCTCCAACCTTTTCACACAATACTTTGAAAACTATGAAATCTGTGACACTGCCTCAGATATGATTAACAATTTTAACAACCTCAGAGCTGTCATGAATCAGAGGGCCATTTGCCCCAGGAAAATGCACCATCCTCTATGATCTCTGCCATAAAGTCCTTGTAGGGAGGAACAGAGATGAAGCCTGCACAAATGCTAAAACCATTCTTAACCAATGTAACTTAGAAAGTATTCCTTCTGCATTTTATTTCCTAGTTCTCTGTAAAACCTATACTGTGTTCTGCTACATATTGTCATGCTTTTGTGCTCTTAGGCCCCGGTCACACCGGCCGGAAAATGCGGGGGGGGGGAAGCGTGGCTATTTGCCCCGGAGCAAAATATTGCGCGGCTGCCCGATCAGACGTCCCATCGAGGTCCCGTGGTTAGGGGGGAGGTGCCAATCACATGACTATCCTACAGCGCAGCAAAGAAGCGGTGCGGCGCAATCACACCAGCAATCACTAGGCACCGCTTTTGTGGCAATCGGGAATATTTTTTTTCACCAGAAGGTGCGCATGCGCATGATCGTTTGTGCGCATCCTGTGCAGACTGGAAAAAAAAAGTAACCGGTTTGCGACGGGACTAGGACGGGACGCAATCAGACGCCCGCCCTTGCCCCGCGTTGTTCGGAAACTAGTACCACGAAGGTACTAGTTTTTAAGCCGCATCTTCAGTGGGAAGCCACGGGTTAGCCACGGGAGCACTACGCTTCCCAGATGTTGTGGTGTGATCGTGCCTGGAAAATCCGCCAATCATCCATCTCTTTAGCGCGGCAAATGCTCCGTGTGACCGGGGCCTTAGTGAGGTATGCACAAAACACTAGGTTTTTCGAGACAAATCACATTCTGTCTGGTACACTATAGCAACTGTTTCCCTATTCTTCCACTGCATTCTAACCAATTCATACTCTACAAACTCACATTCTAGAAGAAGTTGCTGGACTTTAATGGCAACCCTGCTGGCCTCTTGGCACATTGCAATGAAGAAGAAATTGGCTGCCTGCTAGATACATTCCACTGGGTCCTAAAACGTCACCAAGATTTTGAATAGTGGTGTGTAATTTTCTTTAACTGGTATTTTTTGGTTCAGGTCAAATGGACAAGAAATAATTTCGGATTTCCAAAAATTCCCGGAGCCCAATACCGCTATGGCATTGGGATCTGGGATTTCTCAGAAATTCTAAATTTGGGGGGGTCCAATAGACCCAAGAAAAAAAGGTTTTTAAAAAACAAGCCTGATCCTGGGGCTTCTCCTGCAGCTCAGTTTAAAGCCAGCTCCAGGATCTGTTGCATCATGGGAAGCAGACTGCCCTCCAGAGCACGCAGATCCTGGATGGGTGGGCTTCTCCTGCAGCCCGGTTTAAATCCGGCTGCAGGAGAAGCCAGAGCAACGCTCATCCGGTGGGGAGCAATCTGCTCCGCATAGGCACAGCCGATCCTGGCTGGGCTGGCTTCTCCTGCAGCCCGGTTTAAATCCGGCTGCAGGAGAAGCCAGAGCAACGCTCATCCGGTGGGGAGCAATCTGCTCCGCATAGGCACAGCCGATCCTGGCTGGGCTGGCTTCTCCTGCAGCCCGGTTTAAATGGGGCTGCTTGAGAAGGCAGCCCCAAGCCGAGCCAGCGGAACAGTCTGCTCCCCACCAACACAGCTGATCCTCAGGCTGTCTTATGCAGTCCCTTTATATGTGATTTTTTCAGGAATTTTTTCAGAAAACCTGGATACATTAGAGAAGCCAAAATATACCCCAAAAATACTTATAAGGGTTTTTTTGGGTGTATTTTTGGCTTGGATAGATCCGAATGCACACCCCTAATTTTGAATAGTCCTGTAACAGAGAGTAGCACAGTCCTGGCAATACTGCCACACAATGTCAAAGTCCAGAGAATGCTTGGGTGCCGAAAAGGTATCCACAACAGGAAAAAACGAACAGAAGAAAGAAAGAATACATAACGAGAACTAATAAAAATAACAACAATAAGTACAACAGCAGCAGTAACACATATAATGTCTAACTTATTAATAACTTATTAGAATTATAAGGTAGTGTGTCCCTCTTCCAAAAGGGTCTAATTATTCTTGGGTTAAGGCTGTAGAAGGAAGGAGAGTTGTTTCCCCCTTCGTTCTCCTCATAATCCAACAGAGTGCATGCATGCACGAGGGGGGCAAGGCTGGACAGGGCATCTTAGCCTACATTTCTTGCTAGGTGGGGATGCTGCAGGTAAATGAAAATTCTCTGACTTTGTCTCTAAACCAACTGTCTGCATAGATTTGAACTAACATGAGAAATATGTAAGATGAACAAAAAAATATTTACTTTTAAGTACAGAAACTTACTATAATGAATAGCTTCCTTGAGCAAGCAAAACATTCCTTAAATTACATTTACATTGTCAAACACTGAACTATGAACAGTCATACCATCTAAATGAGGAATTGTCATCCGACAGTATGCAAAATCATGATACAAGAGAGAGCAATCTTGAAAAATCCACCAAATCCTGGGTGGGCAGAGCTGGGCAGGTGATGTGGGCAGAATCTGAAGCACCACTGCTTTTGGGGTGGCCCCAGACCTCTAAAAAAATCCACAATAACATTCCTATTCTTATATTCTTTAAAGGTAAGCTGTTGTGTCACATATTTTGAATGCTCACTCTGACATTCTTTGATGAGGAGAATCATTGCTGAAGGTGGCTACAGGCCTGGCTGGACAAGGGAGACCGAAGATCTCCTGTTCTCAGCTTAACATTCTGAATGTGCAGGCACAGAGGTAAGGAAAAGAGAAAATAAGACTCTGTTGTGCCCTCTAGGCTTTTCTCTCATGGAAGATGGGAAAGGATTGCACTCCAAGTTTTAAGAACTCAAACTTTTACAAGACAAACACTTTTTAAGTTGTGATGAAATGAGCACCATGTAAATACGATCAAACTGATGTGTGATAATCCAAAATAAGTACCATTCCCCCTTCCAGTCTCACAGAGTATTCAGACAACCAAAGTTGCTTGAATTTCTGACATTAATTGATCCAAATTGTATTTGCTCATCTCAAAGAGTGAGCTCTGCAAAGAAATAAAAAGGATTTTACTACACATCAGGTACAGTCTGATGGTAGAGCAGTGCATCTTCCCACCCACAATCAATATATTGGCCAACTTAACCATTATTGAAGGAGTGGGGGGGGACTTATTGTATTTTAGTTAAGAGGCAATAACTCTGTATTCAGTGATCTCAGGTATGTTACCCAAGAACATATTAATCAACTGGAGAATTATCAGCCTATGTCTTGTTCTGTACCTGGCAGCAGGCAGTAAGACACATGAGTAAGGTTGCCGACCTACAGGTGGCACCTAGAGATCTCACAACCAAGATGAGTTCTTTGGAGGGTGAACTCTATGGCATTATACCCTGTTGAAGTACCTCCCCTCCCCAAATCCCACCCTCCCCAAGCTCCACTCCCCAAATCTCCAGGTTTTTCCTAACCCAGGGCTGGCAACCCTACACATGGGTAATAAGCAGGCAGCTAAGAACTAGCAGAGCACTGACCATCAATGTTGGAGTCTAAGGATCTCCCCAAGAGCCCTGGAGAACAGGATCCTGGCATCAGGGACCAAAAACTACTGTTGTAGATGTTGAACCAGATTAGGCTGGAATTCAACTGAAGATCATACATGGAACCCACCCTTTCCTATAGCCAGGGGTAGGTCCTTGACACTGACAAGATGTTGTTTCCTCCTCAGTGAGACTGGAGATGGGGAGGCCTTGAGCTGCCAGGTGTGCATTCCTCTACCTGATCCAGGCTTTGGCTCTGGCCCTCTACCATCTTTGTTCCTAGGCTCTCATGGAACACTCAGGAGGTGGGCAGGTCCACTCGGGGTTCCTGATCTGCTTTTTCAATGGGATTTTGAATGGAATTCTGCTGTTGGAAAGGGAGCTGGGGTTTCTAGGGTGCTTCTAGGGTACACAAAACCTCAAACACAGTAGGGAACATGGGGGGGGGTCCTCTTCTCTTGAGGAATTTTCCTCCCATGTAGAAGTAGGGGGCCAGGGCAGGTCTTGACAGGTGGCCAAATGACCTTAGAAAAACCTATGAATATAAACTTTTAAATACGTTTCTGAAACATTCTCTTGCAAGACAATCCATTCCTCCTTGTCTCATCCCTGTACATCATCCCACTGGGATCTCTTTACCTCTTTATTCAAATGCATGCCCAGTGTCTTAGTATAAAACAACTTTAAAGTTGTTATAAGTGTATTTTAGATCCAATTTTATGCCTCCTTTAGATCTGGAAAGATGGGTGAAATACAATTATTTCAAATTCTACCCTTTTTGCTTCTGAATCTTGATATTCAAAAAAGAAAAACAAAATGAAAGTTTGCAATATTATCTACACAGAACTTTTTAAAAATACACAACAACTTCATTACATGATAATAGCTCAAGTGCTTGGGGAATACTGCCAAAATAGTACTGTCAAAATATAGTTTATGTTTGCCTTTGTAAGGCTCACATTTCTACCACAATGAGTATAAAAGCAAAAGTTAACTACCACACAAGGGATTGTCCAGTGGTATTCCTTGTAGAATGACCATCCCCAAAGACAGCCTTTGTCCGTTTTAAATGGGAATTGAGACCAAAGTATCCTGAACTAAAACAAACATGTTTATTTTGATTCTATTTAGAAAGAAGTAGTTACTTTGTTTTCAAAATGGCTACACTAATTACTGAGTTATCCAGTACTTATTTATTCTTTAATTCCACAATAGGACACGTTTTTATATTGTGCATACATGCACACAAATAAGCTATATATACAGTAACAAAACAACAGCAAAACATGAAGTATTTTTGTTAAATATGTTAGTTAATTTTCCCCCAAGATATATAACTATTGTACAGTCTAAATACAGAAAATTAATTGAACTGGTTTAAACTGAAAACCAAAACAGAAGGGGGGAAAAACCCAATCCAAAGAAACAACAAAATTGGGTACCTGAAGGTTTGGGTGAGAGAAAATTATGAGGAACAATTAAACAAAATAGATGATGATGATGATGATGATGATGATGATGAAGAAGAAGAAGAAGAAGAAGAAGAAGAAGAAGAAGAAGAAGAAGAAGAAGAAGAAGAAGAAGAAGAAGAAGAAGAAGAAGAGGAGGAGGAGATTGGATTTATACCCCGCCATTCACTTGGAGTCTCAGAGCGGCTTACAAACTCCTTTCCCTTCCCCTCCCCACAACAGACACCCTGTGAAGTAGGTGGGGCTGAGAGAACTCTGACACAAACTGCCCTTTCAGGAACAGCTGTGCCAAAGCTTGTGACTGACCCAAGGTCACATCAGCAGGTGCAAGTGGAGGAGTGGGGAATCAAACCCGGTTCTCCCAGATTAGAGTCCGTACACTTAACCACTACACCAAACTGGCAATATGCATTTATTCTAAAGTGCACTAAAACTCTACTTTAAAAACAAAGGCACATTCCACCCTTGAAGCAGTGAATATTTGGAGTAAGAAGTTCTGTAACATGATACAATTCAATATTTCTAGATTAAGAGTCTTGAACCAATAAAACAGGACCACCAATTCAATATTTCTAGGTTGATAACCTTGAATAGGGTTGCCAGCCCCCAGGTGGGAGCAGGGTATCCCCAATTTTGCAGGCCCCTGCCCACTGCCGGTCAGCTGGCCAGTAGGGGAAGTCCCACCCCCAACAGCCACAACCTGGCATGATGTCCCCCACATGATGACATCATGCGGAAGTGATGTCATCACACTGGGGATGTTGCACGGAGATACTCTGGTGTTTTGGGCAAAACTCTATGATAACCATAGAGTTTTGCCCAAAATACCAGAGGGTTGCCGTGCGATATCCCTGGCGTGATGATGTCACTTCTGTGTGACGTCATCCCACCAAGGATATCATACGTGGCAACATCACTCCACCCCCCACTCCCAGAGAGCTCTCTCCCACCCCCTACCGGCAAGGAGGTAAGACCAGGCAATCCTAACCTTGAGCTACATTAAAACAGGACCAAACACATTTCAGCCTCCAAGGCCTTCCTCAGTGGTTAAATTATTATCTATATGCACTCTGTGACATAGAAATGTGATAATGCCAAGGCAGGTCAATTATAAGGCCTGAAAATAAAGAATGTAATTATAATATAAAGAATATAATTATTCAATAATTTATATATGAAAAATAAACAGTTTGACTACATAAAGCTTTTTAAAAAAAAATTGGAATTAATTATTCACATTCAAAACATTCTGTGTGGCAAAAAAATTAGGTTGTATAAAATGTTTTCTTAGACTTTTAAGCACACGCAACCAGGGAATGCAGATTTAATAACTCCTTCTGTATATGACAAAACTTTTATAATAAGTGGATTATTATAAAACTTTTATAATAAGCAAATTATCCAGTGGCGCCACTCTGAAATACTTCCATCCAAGCTCTATTATCAAGACAGCCTCTCTCTGGTTTTCTGCATAGTTGATTTTAATTTTATTGTTAAACTTCTACTTATTGTTATTTTAGTCATGATTTTTAGGTGACTTTGTAACCAACCCTGAACCCACTTGCAGGGAGGGCGGATAGAAATTGAAGTAATAAATAAGAGAAATTCAATTACTTAAGGACACAACAAATTGACATAATTCGGCTATCTGGCACAGAAAAGTTGTGGGTGGACAAGAATTCTGCTCTCTTCTATCTAACTCCTCACATAAAACACCCAAAGCCTCATTCTGTGAGATACTGATGTAAAGGCAAAAAACATCCAGTGTCACAAATAACACCTCCTCAGTATGTAATTGCATATTGTTGGTGTGGTTTTTTATAAAAATCCATTGTACCCCTTAAATAGGATCTAATATTTGGAACTAGTGATTTTAAAAACAGATCCACATAGAAAGCTAAAGGTTCCAAAACTGATCCATAACTGGATACTATAGGGCCTCCTGGGATTGGGAGCCTACCTTTATGTATTTTGGGCAATAAATAAAACTGAGGCACCCTTTCTTCCATTTGTAAGGGAAAATTGTATGTGGGTTTGTCAATATAGTCTTTTAGTAGTCTCTCCTCCAAGAGTTCAAGAATTTCCATCTTTTAATTCTCTTGTTTGGATTTATAGCACTCCTAACATAATGTGCTGTATTATCCAAAAGAAGAGCCCTGCTGGATCAGACCAGTGGTCCATCTAGTCCAGTGGCCAACCAGTTCCTCTGGAGGGCCAGCAACAGGGCATAGAGGCCAACCCTGATGTTGCCTCTTGGCTCTGGGATTCAGAGAATTAGTGCTTCTGAATGTGGAGGGTCCCCCCAGTCACTTATCCTCCATGAATCTATCCAGTCCCCTTTTAAAGCTGTTTATTTCTGTGGCCATCACCTCTGGCAGCGAATTCCACACTTTAATCACTCTCTGTGTTAAGCAGTGTTTCCTTTTGTCCATCCTGAACCTACTGCCCATCAACTTCTTTGGATGCCCTCGAGTTGTAGTATTTTGGGAGAGGGAGAAGAAGTTCTCTTTGTCAGCTCTCTCTGCGTAATGTTAATCTCAGTACTCTTGACCTTGTTACCCACGTGTACACATCATTGCTGGCACTAAAGGATGGGGGGGCTGTATTCTGCTCTACTTGTCTAGCAGAGGATTGCTCTTCAAGTACTGTGGCACAAATTTTATACAGCAATCCTTAAAGTAGCAGGATAGGATTAAGCTGCATACATACTACAAGGATCACCACTGTAGGGTAAAACCTGAAAGAAAATGAAGCCTTGTGCCTAGGCAAATAGTTCAAAACACAGGTAGCAGTGATCAGAGGTATATACTTCACATGGTAATGGAGAAAGGAGTGAGCAGAGGACTAAAACATGATAGGTAAGGAAGGAAATACAGGGGGCAGTTATGTAGAAGTCTTTCTTTTGGCCTTTTTATGATGCCCAAATTATTTCCTGAAGGATGGCCAATGGAATGGAACTTGTCCTTTTGAGGACAATAAAGACTTATAATTTGATAAATAACACAAAATTAAAAATCAAAAGCACTGCTTGCTACAGAATTGTACACTATCTAAGACCTATAGAGTCACTTCTTTAAAGAAGCACAATTTTCAACAGTGTACACACTTGTTTTAAGGGGTAATCATGCTTTCCAATAAACACACATGTTTCTTTATAAGCCAGTCACCATCTTGACATTTGCCTCTGGCCAAGCAAACTGGGCATCAAAGAAGAAGCTGAGCTTCTTTGAATGCTACTACCAATGTTATTTTGCTGGGAAAGTGTGCTATACAAGCAGCACAAGTGGCATGCTATTCTCCCCCAGACTAAATGGCCTGTCAACAATTCCTCCCATTCCTGAGCTAGAGACACTGTGACTGAACCCAATTTTGCTAATAGCAATTAAAGAAACATTAAACTTAGTTTGACATACAAAATACCAACCATAGTGGAGGAACACAAAATGTGTATAGAGAGTAAAATATAAATGCAACAAGAAAACAGAAGGAAAACAATTTGCATGTGACACTGTTTTTAGAGCTGTAATAAGGAGGGTATTTTAAAAGAAATCCTGTAATTTACACTGCAGTAATATATTCCTGCTTTATAAACTGATGGATCCCATTTAATACAGAAGGAAAATATGGAATCCTTGCGTGGTGATTTCTGTTTTGGACTGCACACAAGTCTCCAGTTAAGAAACTTCCTCCCATCAAGTTTTAAAGTAAGAAAATAACATTTTCTAGACTGCAAACTTACAATATATATATATATTTAAAAAACATTATCCCCACAATAAAATGTATATTCACTAACTGATGGAAATATATATATAACACAGAACCAGAACCGCATCAATGCAGAATTTTATGAATGTACTATGGTACTTTTGGGTGGGGGAAGAACATAAGCAGATACCGCAGTCCTCACCAGTTCAGCAAAATCTGAACTGGGGTGTATGTGCTGTTTTTTAAGTATTCTGAAAGACTTTTTAAAAGACTTTGCATTAAGGCATGTTTTTACTTCATAACCTGCAGGGGGAACAATACACTTGCTTTGCAATATCATATTATAACCTAACAGTTGAAGACTACAAAAACTGCACTTTAAAAATAAACGGAAGTGATGTGATATCTGAACAAGGGACCTTTGATTCTTAAAAGCTCACACCACCAAAACCTTGTTGGTCTCTAAGGTGCTATTGGACTTGAACCTAGCTGTGATTTTAAAAGAATCCCAATATTCTCTCCAGGGGAGCTTGCTCAAGCATTAACTGGAGACTGGGGCAATTTCTACTGTTTCCTCCTCTTCATTGTAGCCCCGTTTTGCTATGATGCATTTTGTTGCCACAGTCTACAGACCTGCAGAGGAAGATTTCTCAGGTGGCCTCGGGGACTGCTTGGGGAAGTACCAAGCAGGGAAGAACTGTTCTGTCTATTTCTTCCATAACCTATTTATATAGGATCCAGTGTCTTGGCTTCATCATGGATTATTGTTTCATTTTGACCAATACACGGTAACTGCTATGTGAGGCCAACTGTACATAGCTCCATATTAACTTGTTAATCATAGCACGTTACTTAAAAGTATGACCACTAATTTCACTTGAATTACTCATAAGTAATATTTTCAGGATTATCCTTGTATCTTTGCTCTCACACCTACTTCACTGGTGGGAATATCAACCTGGCTAGTTTTTGACTATGAACTACATATAGCCCTCCTTTCTG
This sequence comes from Gekko japonicus, assembly GCF_001447785.1. Taxonomy (NCBI): domain Eukaryota; kingdom Metazoa; phylum Chordata; class Lepidosauria; order Squamata; family Gekkonidae; genus Gekko; species Gekko japonicus. The sequence goes on from NW_015169778.1 coordinate 1,640,963, forward strand.
TGACGTCCCACCTGGACCCATGTAATCTTTGAAAATAAAGAGATGTGTCATCCAAACCGTCATCATGTTCTGTAACGTTCAAGATTACATTACATTACATTACATTACATTACATTACATTACATATTAGACTTCTATACCGTTCCTTCCCGAAGGCTCGGAGTGGTTTACATAGACATTTAATTGCCTAGCTAGGGCCAAAATGCAAGGGGGAGGGTGAATGCCTTACCAGGCATCTATGCAGCAATGGTCTTCTTATGTTGTTCTTTCGTGGCCGATTCTTTTTTTGCTGTGTTCGGGCAGCGGTGTCTTTGGCGGAGGTCTCTCTCTCTCTTCATATCGGCTCTTTTGGGGTGGTCTTTTACGGTGCGCGGCCATGCGATGCCGTAACCGTTGGGCTCCGTCCCGCAGGCTCCGACCACGTTGTGTCACCACGCTGCCACGTCACCCAGGCCAATCGCCATCCGAGTCGCCCGCTGTCTCCTGCCAGCCTGCCGCCATGTTCTTTTCCTGCCGGATCGCAGCTCGCCGTTTGCACCGCCATCCAGCCACTCAGCCGCCGCCGCTGCGCTCCAATTTTTTTATTAGAGGAAGGGTAGGGTGCCCCCCCACTCTAGGAGTGGGTACCCATTTATCTATTTGCTTTAAGGGCTTTTGAACCGCTGGGTGGGCGGGAGCTGGAACATGGGCCGGGAGCTCACCCCGGCCGCAGTGGGACTCGAACAGCTGTTAAGGCTGTTTGGTGATAGATTACTTTTTGCAGGCTTTAACTGCCTGCGCCACCGCTCCCTTACTGAGATTAACACCATGTGCTCTTCTGTACCACCTATTTCATACAAAGGCGCCCACCCCAATATTAGCATTAGAATTGTGTAAAATCAGCACTTAGCCAAACTAAGAAATAACAGGCAATACTACATTTGCTGACTTATCAAAGTATCTGAAAGATTATTTAGTTTTAAAAGAATATCTATATGCCAGTTTTGTTTTAATTACTATGTTGCATGCATTGGAGCGTATTATAAATGGGTCTTTATTTTACAAAGTGTGAACATACACAAAACAAAAGGGAACTATGAACTCCCCAGGGAAGCTGTCCAAAAAGAGAAAAGTGGTCTCTATAAAGCCACCCTCCCCAACTCAGAATGCTAGTGTTGCTGAATCCACACAATGAATCCTTCTGTGCTTGATGTCAAATGCTATAATCCTTTACCGAGCATTGTTTAATTAGTTTATTATGCATAATAAATGTAAAATATTTTATTTTAGTTTACATAATTATATTACAAATGCATGCCATTTATCCTCAGACTTGTAGGATATCCTTCACAAGTGACAAGTTTTTAGAAAGGTGCATTTATAAAAATAATGCAATTTGCAGGCCAGGCAGTTTGAGCTTCTTTTCTATTATCCTGGAACAAAAAACAACAACAGCCTTGCTTTGCTACCTTTGGGCTGCTATCTTACAAATAGTACAAAACAACACAACACAGAAATCAATGACAGATGTTAACCTGCGTAGTGATGCTGTAGCAGAATACGCATCTCTTTAATGAAGGTATATTAGTGACTTAAAATAATTCAGTAATATGCCTGTGGTGATGTGAGTATTTTATTCCAGCAATCAAAATACATTCCACTCAGCTGATTGCACTTTAACCCAAGAATATTTCAATTCTGTAGCCACTAGATATGATGCAAACCTTAAAAAAAATTAACAGAGCTGTAAAGCAAATGAACACCGGTCTCATCAAATAATGCAGTTCAATGCACAACGGAACTATAAAGTGGTTCCAGAGGCAGAAGCCCTTATGATAGGGCAAAAACAGCTACGTACACGAAGACAACTCCTTTTTTTTGCCCCCTATGTTCTCAGGAAGATTTAAAACAGAATACGTTATAAGGAGTGAGATTAACCAATGCTTACTAGGGTTAACATTTCCACTCATGAAAAAGTAACCCCTAATAACCATTAAGTACCATTTGTGTTTCCAGAGTCTTATTTCAAAGATAACAAAATACACAGCCATCCAAACCCTTCTCTGATTTAAAAAAAGGTGACTCTTCCTGGCTCTGAATCATTCACAATATTTTTCATGCAAACAGAGGAAAAATAAGCTCCGGTCACTGTTCCTAAAATGACAGGCAGGTGCTTCAATTTAACCTGCTTTATGGACAATGAGGCTGCTGAATTCTTAGGGGGACATTCTTCTTTAGTGTCATGGCTGCAACTCAACCAAGATTCCCCCTCCCCCAATGCAGCTGATCTAAAGAGGCAACGCAGATCAGCCTTCCCTCCACAGAGAATTCTAACAGACACAAGAGCAGCACCTGCAAAATATACAGCATCGGCCCTTCACTTCAGTGTTTCACACCAAAAGCCTTCAAAACAGGTCTGTTTTTTCCTCCTGTATTTGAAAAATAACAACCCCCCAAACTTGCTTAATTCTGTAGTGATGGGAAAGCAATGCCAATGTGTTTTAATAATGAAATGGCACGAATGCCACTAGATCACCAGCATTTCTGCTCCTATTACCTGTAGTCGCACCAAGGGCATCTGTAGGGTTTTTCCCCAGTATGGACGCGTTTGTGCCGTGTCAGATGGGACTGGGTTGTAGAAGCAAAGTTACACTCATCACACTTGAATGGCTTCTCTCCTGAAAGACAGTGAAAGAGATTTGTTTTTACAGGTAGAAAGGAGAAGGTAAGGTTCGTTGGTTACTAACCTACAATATCGCAGAAGGGTAAATAAATATTGCAATGCTAAGAGCAATGCATGAAATCTCATGCACAAAACATTAGGGGACATATTCTCTGCAACATATATTATCTACCATAGTGGCTAATTCATAACTCATACAGCATTTGTTACAACTGACTTGGGTCTATGATTTTTTGAAAATGCTTCCATATCGTGACGACTCCATGTGTATTGAATTGCCTGTGTATATTAATTAACCATGTACCTCTATAGAGTATTTCTGACTCCCAGTACACACTATGAAGGTAAATGGGATTTTTGTGGTGATGAGGCAAATTACATGAATGAAGCCAGGG
>NW_015169778.1:1644228-1651561 GCF_001447785.1 Gekko japonicus
AAGCAAAAGGTGGGTGTGGCTGGATAACCACACTTCTGGTAACATGGGGGTGTGGCCTAATGTGCTAATGAGCTGTGCTGTCAGGGGTGTGGCCTAATATGCTAATGAGTTTCTGCTGTTGGGTGTGGCCCATTATACTAATGAGTTCCTGCTGGGCTTTTTTTACAAAAAGAGCCCTGAATTCAGCTAACCTGAGTGGCAAACTGCAGCTCAGAAATCTTGCGGCGAAGCTATTTTGAGGAGGCTGTGTAAACTACCTCCATGTGAAACATGAGAACAGAAACCTATCAGAGATTCATACTTGCAGTTATTCGACCAAAAAAATGGCCTTTTATATATTTCAATGTACACCTTTCATATCTGAATTGTTCAACATGTTTTCAGACCTTAGACCATCATGATTTTGGCAGGTGTCACTGTGTAAACTTCCAATCTGAGCATATGTTCAATGATTCATAAAAACAAAATATATGTGAATGTCTACCACAATATAACTCAAAAGATACCTTCAAATGAAAGTAATAGACACATGCCAAGCAGAAGAAGGAGAAATGGAACTGAGCACTATATTGACTCCAAATGATGAAATTCTTCTTCTGGATCAAGAATAGCTCTACTAGCAGACTATGACTGATTCCTTTTAACGGCTGCATTAAATATACTTCCTATTATAGCAAAGCAGATCTGCTAAATTTATGAATATATTAAATAACCCAATTTGCACATTTACAAATAATTTGCACATAGCCCTAATATAATAATCTGTGTTGAAGACACCGGGTGGAAGTAATAGTAGCAGCAATGCATTTCACTTTCAAATTTCCTTTCGTGGATCCTCTAAGATATGAGTGTGTGGGAACAGATGCATTTTGGGATAAAGCAGAGATGACCACAAGGGGCCAATATTGGTCAGGAAACAACCTCTTGGGAAGGTATTCCAGAGAAACCGGCAATAGTTGCATTGACCAATATCTCATCTGTTGTTCAGTGTTTGTGCTATACCTAATGTTCTTGTCTCCTTTAAGGCAGGTTCATTACAATTCATTAACAGGTTCATCAACTCCCATAGTTTTATTTCAAGTGTCATGCCTTCAGGAATTTTTCTAAAGCTCTAGCAATGAGAACATCTTGAGTGCATTGATTAAAAAAAAAAACTGGAAAAACCCAGATATTTGTCTTCTTTTTGATCCCACAGAAAGAAATAGTCCTCTAATGTTAGATATAGTTATGCATTTTTGTAATTTTGTAATGTATAATTAGAACCTTACAGTTATTATTTCTTCTCTCCCATTATTATCTGTTGCAACATCTTATATTCTAATAGTGAAGCCAGTCAGTCTTTGGATACTTAAATCCAGTGACTAGAGCTGTGAACACACAAGACATATCTTTCTAAAAACCTGAAAAGGGTCCCAGATTTGCAAAAAAAAAAAAAAAAGGTGAAATCTAAAATGGTCAAATGAGTGCCTCTACAATGTCTTTAATAAAGAAATTCCTTCAATGGCTGTTGCTAGGGAATCACAGAGTTCCAAGCCTTGGTTCTGTCAGTAAAAGGCAAGAGGAGGGTACAGCATCCTTTCCGGGCCTATTTTACCCTTTTAAGGAGAGCATCTTGGGGCCAGGCCTGGCTAGGATTGTCACCTCCAGGTTGGGGAATTCATGGAGATTTTGTGGTAGAGTCTGAGGAGGATAGGGTGTAGGGATGGGAGAGGCCTCAGCTGAATATAATGACACAGAGTCCACCCTCCAAAGCATTCATTTTCTCCAGGGGGAAAGATCTCTGCAGTATGGGTTTCAGTTGCAATTCTGGGAGGTCACCAGGTCCCACCTGGAGACTGGCGATCCTATGCCTGGAAGCAACCTCCGGGTGACTTGATACCACCTGGCTTGCATGACTGAACTAGGATACTAAATGACAAAGGAAATGTGAACTGCAATTCCACTTTGTTCCCTTCTTCCGGAACTGATGTATCACATTCAGGGTGTGCTGTAAAAATGAAACTACATCAACGTTCCCTTCAACTTGTCCAAAAAGCTTTGACATCTGTAATGCAAACTACTCAGTCCAGGCCCAGTAGAGAAATGTGTGATGCAACTGGATAGCGGTAAGTAACCTACACTTGGTACAGAATGCTGCAGCCAGAATGCTGACTGGAATGGGCCATAGGGACCATAACACACTGGTCTTTTTCCATCTATGCAGGATCCCAGTTTGCTTTCAGGCCCAATTCAGGGTGCTGGTATTGACCTTTAAAGCCCTATACAGTTTGGGGTCAGTATACCTGACGGACTGTCTACTCCCACAAGAACCTACTAATCCAAATTGGAATCCTGTAAAGTAATTGGGATACTGATTTAGCATTGAAAAAATGGATGACCGCAGGTACATATTAGTCACCCTTCACAAAAAAGAAACATGCAACAGTAGACATACTGCACTTGACTAAATAAATTGCATGTTTCTGCTGTGCTGTCCAATTATTATTATACTGAAAATTTACTCCCAAAAATTTAAAGTGTTTTACTTGTTCAATGTCATTACCTTTAATGCACCAGTTAAAACATCTCAAAAACAAAAAAAAAGAGCTCAAAAAACCCATGATTTTTGATTTCTCAAAATTAACAGATGATAGGTTGGTCTCACAATAGGATACAAATGCAAGTAAAAGGTGCTTAAGACTCTTCAGGGAGTTAGATAGCACTACTGCATCATCCGTGTATAGTAACAAGCAGACAGAGTGAGGGCCAACTTTAGGAAAGTGTCCATCTACCACTCACAGAGTAGAAGCTAGGTAATTCATAAATATGTTGAATAAGTAAGGAGCCAAAATGCATCCTTGTTTGACTCCCTGAATAGAAGGGATTTTATGTATTGAATTACCCAGTGGACTATATTGAACTTGACAGATAGTGGAAGAATGTATTTGCGGATAAGGAAAAGTGAACATTTATCCATTCTCATCATGTTCAACTTATTCCACATAAGATTCCTAGGTACAGAATTGAAGGCACCCTTTAGATTGAGGAAAGCAGAGAATATTTTTTCCCACCCACACCACTGTATTTCTCTACCAAGTCAGCGAGGGTAACACAATGATCCAGGGTAGATTTACCAGGGCAGAAGCCAATCAATTCTAAGCTCAAAAGATTTTGATCAGACATCCAGGCAGTAAACTAATCCAGCAAATGCCTGCATAAAGTTTGCCCACAATTTAAAGTAGGATAATTGGGCAATAGTTCTCTGGCAATTTGGGATCACCTTTTAACAAACTTGGTACAACGATAGCATTAATCCACATATCAGGCACAATCCCAGTTTTATCTATTAGCCAGAGGAGGGGCCCACCATTCTAGGTGATTTTTTAATAATTCAGGAGGTAGCCTTTTCAACTTTCAATTGCTCAATTAAATATTTAGTTTCATTAGGGCTAACTGGATGCCATTCAGGTAAATCAGGAGGGAATGTCTCTCGTTGACCAAGAGAAGTAATTGAAGAATCATAGAATATATTTGAAAAATAACCTGTCGAAGCCTGACCTGATACAGGGCAATCAGGAGATTGGCTCCTATCAAAGAAGACACCTGCAACTACAGACCAATTTTTTTTGCTATTTTTGGCTAAGGAAGCATTTACATTAGGTGTTATTTGATTGTTTTAAATGTTTCACGTATATCTGTATTATAAATGCTTTTTTAATGTTTGAAATGTTTTAATGTTCACTGCCTTGGGGACCTTGAATTGGGTGGAGAGATGGCATAGAAACGTTTTAAATAAATGGATATTTGGAGAGGAAAACTGGCAGTGCCATATTTTATTGGACTTAAACTTGATGGGAAGGAATGGTTTTTAAAATGTTCATTGGCAAATGTTCCATATTTAAAAACAGTAAAAAAGAAAATAAAACAAAGAAAACTGCAAGTGAAAAGAAAGAAGCTAAACAAAGAAAAGATGAGGGTATACTTCCCAGCAGCATCAGGCAGAATATTTAAGGGAGATATAAACACTATGTAGTAATCAGCCAAATCTACAGCATAGCTCAAGAATTATAATCTTTCTCATTTCAAAACAATACATCTCAGTTTACAGGCCAAGAAGGGAAAAACAGTGAATGGAAAAGGCCCAAGTTATGGCAAAGTCATATTAGAGACAACTGCTAATTCTGTTTCAACTTGAATTTTCAGCATGTCTTCTCTTTATGAATGTAATGGCCTCCATCTCTTCTTTACAATCACCATCCTCCTACAGTACCAGTGTAGTTAGGAACATAAGAAAAACCTTACGAGATTAGACAAAAAGTTCCCCTAGTCCATTTTATTGTTTCAGTGTCAGCCAGACGCCTCTGGGAAGCTGACAAACAGGAAATGAAAGTAACATTCCCTTCTGTTGCTCCCCAGGGAATGCTGTTTAGAGACATACTTTAATGAAGCTGATTACAATATGCATTGTACCTTGGCATCCCAAGTTTCTTTTTTACGACACCCTTCCCACCTTCTGACTGTGATGTAATGACTCAGAGTTCTCCATTCACGCTTGTATCTGATGACTGGAGCTTTGACTCTTGAAAGTTTATACCCCCAAAATCTTGTTGGTCTCTAAGGTGCTACTAGACTGTTTAGATTAGAGGGAAGACCATATTATGTGCTAATTTGTTATCATGATCTTTATAAACAACTGTTCCAGACCCTCACATACATTCCCCAATGAAAATAATGGTCCTGAACACCAAACCCCCCAAAAACAAAGATACTTGAATCCTGAGCCAGTAACGTCCTGCTCAGGATGTAAGCAATCACAATAAAAATTTCCCTCTCAAAATTATGATTTTTTTTCTCAGTGCACACCCCTAATAATGATTGATAGTCCTACATGAATGTATAAAGTCCCCTGTTAAAGGGAACTATATTGGTGACCATCACTGTAAATTTCTTTCAAGGAATTCTATGTTAATTTAATTAGTTAATAAATTAATTATGTGTTGGATTCAACCAGTTTTTGAACACAATCTCACTTAATCCCCTCCTTACTACAGCTCCCATACCATGTGGCTTTGGTCCATGCAGATCCCACAGCTTTTTGATGGTCCCAATTAGTTTTATACTATGCGGTGTTTGAAATACTTCTGTGATTTCCTGCATCTAAGGCCCATCAGTTTATTTTTGGCATATGGATAGGGATAAAAAGTTCTATCCAATTTTTCCATATCATGCATCATTTTATAAATCTCTATCCTGTGCTCCTTAGTGGCATTATTATTATTATTATTTTGAGACTCAAAAACACCAATCTTTTATCTCAAAGTAAGGCAGCTAAAGCTATTACTTACTTCCGGATCTATGTTATTGTTCTTGAGAATGGGTGACTAGAACTTTACTCCAAAAGTGGATGCACCATAGGTAATGTATGATACTCTTAAAAAATAATATTCAGTTCTGGAATAACAATCCCATAATTTTTAAGACACATTGCATAAATGTGTGTACGTGTGCTTAAGACTACTGGTCATGCAAGCCGATATATATATATATATATATTTAAGACACATTCTTAAATTACAGAAATAGTCCCCCCCCCTTTTCTTCTTCGTAGTGGACAATATGTTGAATTTAGCAGTGTGTGTGTGTGTGTGTGTGTATTACTATATTTACCTGAAAGGAAGGCAATCCTGAATGTAAGATGACCTTCTACACAAAAAATTGTTTATTACTATACATACTTGTAACTTGTATGAGAAGATAAGAGAATCCCCTCTGTTTCTTGAGAGAGTACACCTGAAAAAACCTAGACTTCTCTTTCTGGTGTGTGTGTAGAAAGTGCCTTCAAGTCACAGCTGACTTGTGATGAATCTGTAGGGTTTTCAAGGCGATAGGCATTCAGAGGTGGTTTGCCATTGCCTGCCTCCTAATCATGCCCCTGCAATTCTTTGGATGCCACCCACCCAGATACTAGCCAGGGCCGACTCTGCTTAGCTTCCGAAATCGGATGAGATCAGGCTTTTGTTGTTGTTGTTCAGTTGCACAGTCGAATCCAACTCTTTGCATCTCCATGGACCACATCACACCGGGTTTTTCTGTCTTCCGTCGTCCTCCAGAGTTTGCTCAACTTCATGTTCATTGCATCGATAACACTGTCTAACCATCTCATCCTTTGCCGTCCCTGTCTTCTTTGACCTTCAATCTTTCCCAGCATCAGGGTCTTCTCCATTGAATGTTCCCTTATCATTAGGTGGCCAAAGTATTGGAGCTTCAGCTTCAGTATCTGGCCTTCCAGGGAACAGTCAGGGTTGATTTCTTTTAGGATTGACTGATTAGATCTCCTTGCAGTCCAAGGCCATTAGAGTGCCATTAGAGTGGTATTGTCTGCATACCTGAGGTTGTTGATGTTTTTCCTGGCAATCTTAATTCCGGTTTGTGATTCATCCAGGGTGGCATTTTGCATAATGTACTCTGCATATAAATTAAATAAGCAGGGTGACAATGTTCATCCTTATCATACTCCTTTTCCTATGCTAAACCAATCAGTTGTTCCATATCCGGTTCTAACTGTCGCTTCTTGACCCTTATACAGGTGTCTCAGGAGACATGTGAGGTGGTCTGGTACTCCCATCTCTTTAAGGACTTGCCACAGTTTGTTGTGATTCACACACATTTGTTGTGATTCACACACATTAGGCTAGCATGGGCTATCCAGGTCAGGGCTCCTTCTGGGTAAGTACAGTGTTTTTACACATGTGTACATGTGCACACGCGCATGCACGCACACACATTCACCATGTAGTGATTTGTGTACAATGAAAACCTGAAAACAAGGAGTTGAAGCCCAAAATCCAGAGTGATCTAAAAGAACTGTGACACACAGGTGGAGCCCACAGAGGAACAGGTTTTCCCATTCATGTTAATAGGGCAACTCTGATCAAAGAAATGCATGGAGAAAGCTGTTCCTACACTGCAGTGAAGAAAATAACCTTTGAACATGAAGAAGGTACACATGCACAGAACAAAAGAGCTATGGAACTAGTCTTCATATCACTTTGTCAGGAAGGAATGTTCTAGTTTATAATCATCATTGAGAGTATTGGCTGCTGATCTACAAAAGTTTGTTACTTTACTTCTAGTAACTATCACTGAAAATGTGGTATAATTAAATTCTGAACATTTCTACAAGCACTGGCATGGCTGGAAATAAAAAGTAATACAAATCCAAGTAATACAGATCCTCTTCAAAAATCACATTCTCTCTTAATAAGCATTTAATGAAAAGGCACAAAGCATACTGGGTTAGTTATACTTTATACAGAGTATTTTTCTTTTTGTCACTGGGGTGGGGGAAGGTGAA
>NW_015169778.1:1651592-1656481 GCF_001447785.1 Gekko japonicus
CGAGTAATGTAACTGCACATTAAAAGTCAAAGAGCAGTTCACATGAGAAATAGAAACGCAAAGTGAGCCACTCATCTGGATAAAAACACATATATTATTAAATTTTCTCTCTATATTACGTTGACCTATAAATGCTTAGATATGCAAGACTGAAATGAGGAAATGGACCTGATCATACAAACAGGATCTATGTTGGCTATATGAGCCACTGTCTTCAAAAATTCATGAGACTATCTGAACAGAGACACAAACTGTGTAGGTATTTCTAGGTTCATAGTAGCTGCCTCAGGACTGCCATGCAGATGAAGCTTGTCTTATCAGATCCATCAGGTGCCGCATAATTTCCTGAAGGTCATATCTGCTTCTGTAAGGTTTGTCCTCCTCTGTTAGTTACATAGGTCCATCACCCTTCTCTTTCTTTCTCTCACTTTTTTTTTAATACAAAGGCAGAAATTCCAGTCACTTGGTATGAGATGTACTCTCTAACCCCAGCTGAAAGGGAAATGAACGACTGAAAGCAAAATATAAGCTTGCCCAAGTTTATTTAGGTATTTGTAATACTGTAAAGAAAATAAAAAGCATGGGAAAATGATGTTTAAACAGCACAAAGAAATTCTGAACCCTGGATAATGGCAAGCATGACCAGCACTAATGCAGACATGACCTTTAACTATGGATAAGGTTGGTGGTGATAGGACTGAAGGGAATTTGTGTGTGAGAAGGGAGAGGCTGGGGGCAAAAGCACACAGTTCTGCAGCCTGGTAGTGATTCTTGCACCAGGTGGTGTTCCCTCTAAGTTGAGTTAGTGTGAGCTAGCTCAGTTTTTTAGCCTCTGGCTCACACATTTTTGTCTTAGCTCAGGAAGGATGGCTCCAGAGCAAACTAATTTATGCAGCAGCCAAATCGCGAACTCACAACTTTAATGCCAGTAGCTCACAAAGTAGAATTTTTGCTCACAAGACTCCATAGCTTAGAGGGAGCATTGGCACCAAATATCAATAGTATTAAAGCAACACTGAACCTCATTAACATTAGTTGTTGCTAACATCAGTGTCTGTGTACCTCTTACCTTGATTAAGGCAAGCAGGGTGAGGGCTGGGATTGGTAGACCATGCCTGGCAACTAGCGGGAGACCAGGGAACACACAAGGGGGTGGCCGTCAACAACAGTGTGAAGTCAAGCTTCTCTAGGAATCACCAGGAACTCTTTTTTTGAAAAAAATTCTCCCATTGCTGATTTGAGTGGCAGGGGGAAATGGGAGCTGGGATGTCTCCCAACTCTAGTAGGGGCCTGGCAGCCCTAATGAGTACAGGTGACAGGAAGCATATTCAAGTCCAATGGCCCAATAGTTATTCTTAAGGGAACATGAATACTAGAATACCAATAGCTGTGGAAGACTACTTGAATTGAAGAGCCACACAGGTCATTAATTTGATTATCAGATCCTTTACTTCAAATGGCAATTTTCTGTTTACAAAGTTTTATTGAAAGCTTCAAATGGATTGTGACTGGTTTTCAGGTCAAACAGAAACCAAATTGTACTGGTCAGCATATTACGACAAAAAAGAGTAAATTGTTATATCACATGACAATCCATTAACAACACTGTAACTTTGCAAAATGCTTCCATGAATCTTCTTTATTTAATGAGTTTGTTGTGATAAGTACATAGGAAGCAAACATGAACACAAAAATCCCAAATACATACTGATGAATTCTGACCTTGCTGAGATAAAGAGGAAAAGAGTCCTTGGGGCCAAGGAGGATGAGCCCAGAGCTAATTGAAAGTTTAGGAGGATGCAGTTAGGGAGGCTCCAATACCAGGCTAGGGACAAGAGAGGAGGTTGTTCCTTAGCAAAAGGAGCAACCTCCTGAGGAAGAAGAGGATAGACTAGTGTGCTGTAACCCTTGCTCCTATTTCCTTCACCCCTGTTCTGAGACTTAGGGAGCCTCAAAGAAGGCGGATAGGGCTGCCAGGTCCCTTGGGGGGGCGGGGGCTCCCCCACTCAAAGGGCCCCCAATCCAACAGTCTGGATCCAGCTGGCAGGGGGAACCCAACCCCCGAAGTGGCCAGATTGGGCCATAGAGTTTTCAAGGTGATTGCTAGAACGTCTCCTGGCGACGTGCTCAGTGTGATGATGTCACTTCTGGGTGACGTCATTGCGGTGCACGTACGCTATGCGGGTGCATGAATGTCTGAGACTGGGACCACTGCTCCCCCACTGCAACCAGTAAGTCACTTGGCAACCCTAAGGGCGGATGAACCAGTGGAGGAAAAGGGGACGGCACCACATAAAGGGAACCTCCACATTCAGAGAGAGTAAAATCTCTGAATAGCACGGCTAGGAGGCAATGCTGGGAAAGTCTTCAGTCTCTATGACCTGTTGTTGGCCTTCTACAGTAACTGGTTTGCCACTGTGTGAGACTAGGTGAACCACTGGTCTGATCCAGTTGAACTCTTCTTATGCTCTTAAGTATGCAAAGTGCAAATAGAATAGACTGAAGTGAATGAAATACATATCTTAAAGTATGGCACTGTTTCACAGTAAAATCACAATGAAAGGCGCTTTGGACAAAGCTAAAATTATCTGCAAAGGAGATTACAGGGCAGCTACCAATATGCTTTCCTAATTAATGGCTGCAGTCAGAACCTGCAGCTAATGCCTTTCTTTGGAAATAATGAAAAATGTAAGAGTTAAAAAGTGATCGTGGAAGTATAAAATCATCATCTAAAATGGATCAAACAAATCAGTTTTTGAGGATGCAAATATGAGAAATTTGTTATATGGATGGATGTCCTTGCAGAGGTTAATGGTATCCTACTTTGTTCCTTTGAACAAATCTCCAGCAATAGCTGGAACAGATTTGTCCATTGGAACTCACACTCCAACATACAAAAATTTAGATTAATACATTTAAAAACCTTTTGCTCAACTGAGAATTTACAAAAATGGAAAGCAGTCATCATTTTCAAAGTGGTATTCCCTGTCCTCTAACACAAAAAATGGATGCCCTTTCTAAAATGGTACCTGCTTTGATATGTACATGCATCATCTAAAACAAACAAACCAAGGAACAGTGGATTTCCCCCCAGTAGTAATGTTTAATTCATATGCAAATTTAATCAACTTAAATTCATACAATCAAATAATAGAGATTTCCAAACCATTTGGTGCTATGCCTAAAGGTGAATTTTGGGGGCTAAGAGTGAAGTATGTGCCCAACTTAATTCAGAAGAAAGTACACTTTATCAACCAGATGTTTGGGTCATATAAACCTATAGCATTATTGGATTCTTCTCTCTTAGGGAAGTTTCTTTGACAACTCCACTGCCTGTGCACACTTTTATAACTTCAATAAGCATAGACTAGAATTTGTGCCAGCCCAGCTAAGTTTCTAATAAAGTATACATCTTCTTCCATCAATATAGTAACAAAGAAAGGTAATGGGTTTTTGTTTCAAGTAGGTTTCCTTCAGCCAATCTACTACCAAACAAAACTGTGCAGATCAGCTGAGTTCAACATCAAAAGTAGAAATCTCATATCTTCCTACTTTCAAGAAAGAAAATAGATGCTTTCTTCTGCGCCTTAGCTCCCATCGATACCTTGCCCAGTTCCAGTCTCAGCGCTATTTGAAATAACTCTTCTAAATAGTTACACTGGCTCACAGTGTGTAGAAGGCAATAATTAAAAAAAAACATGAAAAGCAAAACAATCAGAGAGTCCTCAACATCCAAGTCAATGCTCCCCATTGTCAAACATCTGTCAGAGAGGAAAAGCTCTCCTAGTGGATATCAATCTACCTGATGCCTCCAGGCTGAGGGGAGTGGGGAGGCTTATTTAGCTGCCCAAGATTCCTAAACTGCATGTGAGGATTGGCTCTCTTGCCCTTGAATCAAGGGCCTGTGACAGGTGATAAAAGTAAATCTTGGATCAGTAGACATTTTGTGTCAACCCCACAGACAGCTTGTATTGCAGCAGGGAATTATTTAAGCCATTTAGACCACTTTTGATACCTATCCCTCTTCAAACCTGAGTACAATTGGCTCGGGCACTCAGTGTGCAAGGCAAAGCCATGTGAGAAAAAGGGATACAGAAGAGGGAAGTGAAATGCAGAAACAAACGAACAAACAAAACCACATTGTTTGACACTGCTGTAAAGGAGCATATTAAGCATCAATATCGAGTGATGATCACCTAAGTATGATCACACAACACAGTGGAAGGTGCTATTTGTACTTTGCAGCAAAGAAAGTAAGAAGACACAGGTAGTTTTTATGTAAAAGAATCATCTCTGATTGTTTGTGCCACAGAGATAGATAAATGCCAAAAAGACAGATCATTTTTGTCTCTGAGATACTGTTCTATATAGTAGAAAGCTAATAGCAAAGTAATAATGGGGCTCTGGTGCTGACATAAAACATGAACGGGGGCCTGCTTGATTCAAATTCCATGACTTATAACTTTACTAGCAGTAAAGCCCGTTGTGAAAGCAGTACAACGAGATCTAGAAAGAGGCTCTAGGGCAGTGCTCTGGCTTTGGGCAAACAGTGTCAATTTGCTGTGGTGACCTCAGCAGGGTATAATGACAGAGTCCACTGCTTTCTCCAGAGGAACTGATCTCTGCTACCTGAAGAGCAGTTGTAATTGTGAGTGATCTGTAGCCCTCACCTGGAGATTGGCAGCAATTGTTACCCAGGACAAAATGGCTGGTTTGGAGGGTGTAGTCTATGGCATTCTACCTGACTGAGGTCCCACCCCTCTGCAAACCCCACCCTCTCCAGGCTCCAGGAGGCAGAAGCCTCCAGTCGCCCGCTCCCTTCCCCTCCCCCACCACCGACTCCTGGGCCGGCAACTGGAGGCCGGGTCCCTTCCCCCCCACTCACTCCA
>NW_015169778.1:1658161-1666181 GCF_001447785.1 Gekko japonicus
CTGGCAACCATCAGCCAACCTTTATCTGCCTGTCTGTCTTAAGTTTTACAACCCCCCCCACAGCCTCTGCCTAGGGAAAGGGCCGCTGACATCATTCTCCTCTCCCCTATGAGGTATGTTATGCAACTGAAAATCCCAACTGCCTTGCGGGGGGGTGAGTTTGAGGTGTGGAATGGAGTGTAGTCCAATCAGCTTCCATATGCAAATAACCTTGGAACGCTGGGCGGGACTGCACAAAGCAGCCAGTCAACCCAGCCAGTGTCTTCTGAGTGGCAGTTCTTCCGGCCTAACACTAAAGGGGCCAAATTTAGAATGTTGCGAAATAGAACGTTGCTATTCAATTATTATAAGGGAGAGATATGCCCTGAGATCTGAGCAGGGGAAACTCTGGAAGGGTGGCTCAGTTGGACAATTTTATTCAGAAGTGGCTGTCTCAACTCAACTGAATTGTGAGTTATTTATATTTTAGACACATAGAAGCCACATAGTTGAATACATTCAGTTCTCATTGAGTAAAGTAAAATAGACAAAAGTAACGATGAATAAGGTTCTATTTGAGAAGCAGTAGACTAGAAGCTTAAGTAGACTAGAGGCTGGTTTGTTAGATGTAATGACTCGTCCTCACTAAGCATGCACATGGGCACACACATACAATGCTAAGAAGGGGGGGAGTTATAAACTGCAGGGTCAAAAGGTTGTGCAAGACAGAAAGTATGTGGGGTGTAATTTCCTTAGTTTTATTAAGCAAGTCTGAGGAATCCAAAATATTTGCTAAATCTGGGGCGGGGGGGAGGGATTCCTCATCAATTCTAATCCAGCAGTTCCATGCAGGAGTTTCCCTTTGAAGTACTTTTGTTGGAGAATAGTGACTTTTAAACCAACAGTGTGTTCTGGGACATTTTCCCACTAGTTTCTGAACATCACCATTTTTAATGTCAGATTTATTTGCATCTGTTCTTTTGCAGAGAGACTGACCGGCTTGTCCTATGAAAACAGCAGAAGGACATTTGTTGACAATGAGGATAAGCGAACATATGACATAAAGGTGGGACAGCTGATGTTATCAGTCCTGTAAAATTATTGCCCAAGTAGATTTGGGTACAGAGTTGGCCCTAGGTTTCTTGCAGGGTTTTATCAATGGGTCTGTGTCTTTGCTGGGTGCCCATTGTCACTGACACGTAACTGTTTTTCTTGCGGGATTGTCTCTATGCAAGGGAAGGCTTACCACCGAAGGAATGTGTCATACAAATCTCATTGTCCTGGGTGGGCTGTATGTAACTGATGATGCATTGGACAACTCTTGAGCTGGGAGCTGTAGTTAAAAACCATTGGTATTTTGTTGGGTCCAAAAGACAGTGAAACAGTCACCCAAATGGAAGGAGATGTCTGCAGTGTGCACATACAATAAAAAAGACATGTGTGCTCATCATACATGACAGGAACTTGGGTGGCACATGTAGTTTTCTATTTGCAGGTTATAACCATATAGGAAATTCATTTGATGAGGCATCCTTTAGCTGTAGCAGGAGTAGAAGGCAACTGCACACCCAGGAATCTTACTGAAGGCTCCTTCCTCTAGTTCAACCTCTTTAAAAGTCCCCAGATATGCGCTAGAATATGACAATAGCAAAAATATGAAATTTTAAAATAATAACTTTTTTTTTTAGTTCTCATGGTTGTTGGAAATTACTGAAAATATGGAAAGTGGGCTGTGTAATTTGAGACTCAGGAATAAGAAAGCAAATGTGAAGTGTACCACATTTATTATGAGTTCAAGTCTCATGATTTCTGCATAGCATGTTTTAAAGGGCTTACTCATAATTTGAACAATTGAGGTTAATAACACAAGGGCTTTTGTCACCCTAGCGAACTGAAAAACTTTATCACATTTCACAGTCTGCCAATAAACTGACCTTTCTCTGCCAGTACATACATATTTAACATTTCACACTGCTAAAGCCCAAGAACAAGCAGCTGTCTCAGTTAGCCAATGATCACCTTGAAAACCTCCTAAGAAAAGCCACTTCTAACTTCACAGTGGGAATTTCATAAGTAGCATCACAACCAAAGTTCATGTAAATTTTATTCAAAATATGCTGATTATGTATTGGCAAGCTATGTAAATTAGCCATGGAG
This sequence comes from Gekko japonicus, assembly GCF_001447785.1. Lineage (NCBI taxonomy): Eukaryota > Metazoa > Chordata > Lepidosauria > Squamata > Gekkonidae > Gekko > Gekko japonicus. The sequence continues at coordinate 1,660,298 of NW_015169778.1, forward strand.
CTCCAGTTGATACACTGACTGCCTACACTGTAGAAAACTACATGTAAGGGGGGGAAAACACTCCACAAATAAAAACCACAGTGCACTGCAACATTTGAAACAAGGTCTGAGTGATGTCTGCTTCACAGATACACATTCATAATTTGATCTCTTATCTATAAGGGGTGAATGATAGACATAGACTTTCATGTCAAAAACTGTGGGGCTTCACAGCTTTGGCATGGAGTCCTGACCTTCCGTCATGTTGTCTCACTCACCCTTAAGACCTCAGAATATGGAGGGAATAGGACTGCTCACATGTTTCTCCTTCTCCCTGTTGTACTCAACTCCCTTGTAACTGGAGCTGGGCCAACCACTTCCTCCACAATCTGTTTCGGGGCCCTCCTTAATCCTCTGTCAGAAAAAGGTATCACCAAGGTCAAGCAGAACCTTCCTTTTGTTACCCTGATTAGCTGTGGTCCACACGTGACTCTTCCTCCAAGCCGCACTGTCCCTGTCCTCTTCTCCAATGGATCAGCTGGACTCACTGGTCAAGGAGTGTCCCTATCCCCCAGGGCATGCTTGCCCTTGCTAGACCATCAAGTATACGGGTGATGCCCAGTCAGCTTCAGCCAAGCCAGGCCAGTAGCCTCACAAAGGCAGCAGGCACAGAAGCCTACTTCTTGTGCACCTGGGCTATTCATGCCTGCTGCAGCGGCCTCAGTAGCTACATGTTTACCTACTCTTTGGGTGGCCTAGATCCTTGCTAATCCAGACAAAAACAAAGCCTTTCATTGCAGCTAGTTGATACATTCAGCTGCCAGTAATTAAGTGGAGAGGAAAGCAAGTGATGCACATGTGTGAGTGAACCAACCCTGAGTTCACCCACCATGTAGTCAAGCCAACCCCCAAACACTTCTGTCTGCAAACATTATGGCATACATGCATTCCTACACAATATTTGATTTTTCTGGGGGGGGGGGGGAAGTATGAAATGATCCAAAGAACTGAACACATTTCTACCACAAAAGGTAACTGAGAACCAAATATAGGAGTGCACCAGAAGGGCACATATGGTTTCCATGCATTCCTTATGGGTGCAGCATCGGGGGGTGAGGGGGTGGGGAGAGCAGGCTGCTAACATTAAAGGGAATACATCAATATAGGCTTCCAGTTGGTGCAGCACTCCAGTACTTATTTTGGAATACAAAAATCATACATGGAACAGCTCTTAACATGCCTTTCATTTCACAGCTCATATTGCCTCATTGTATACTCATGTAACTGTTTCCCACCCCCCTCTTTCTTCAACTGGCCTGCCTCTTGTTCACAGGATATAGCACACTCACACTGCTGATTATTTTTAATACCACTTGTCAAGATCCAAAATGCTTTATAATTTTCACATCTGGATCCGGATCTCCCTTTCCAACGTCCAAAACCCAATCAATAATCAGTCCTCTACATCATGCTGGCCCCCATGTAGGACTACACAGATTTGATATGTAGCAGTTATTCAGGTGGAACACGCAGTCTAGATGTACCAAGAGGTCACAAGCTGAGTTTCTTTTTCAATTCTGAATGAAACCGACTCAACAAGCAAGTAATTTTGGTGTAGTGGTTAAGTGTGTGGACTCTAATCTGGGAGAACTGGGTTTGATTCCCCACTCCTCCACTTGCACCTGCTGGATGACCTTGGGCAAGCCATAGTTCTGACAAAAGCTGTCCTTGAAAAAGAGCAGTTTCTGTCAGAGCTCTCTCAGCTCCACCTACCTCACAGGGTGTCTGTTGTGGGGAGGGGAAGGTAAAGGAGTTCGTAAGCCGCTCTGGGACACGTTTGGGTAGTGAAGGGCTACTTCTCCACTTCTAATTATAGATTAAACAATGAGACTATTTCCCATTCATACTGTTTGTGGAGATGATGTTCAAATGCCATAAAAGCCTGTCAACATGGCAGCATGAGAATGGTTGGCCATATGGGACTCTAGAGAACAGCACTTTTCCTGAGATGCCAGAAGCAGCTTTCATAAGGGAGCCACTCTAGATATTGGTGCTGTTGATACACAGTAAACACACTGCTGAGTGCCCATGGTAGTGGGTTTTGCCACAGCATATAACTGGATATTGGGAGGCTCTGTGTTCACACATAAACATCTAGGGCAGAAATAAGGATGGAGAGGGGCGGATTAAGCAGACTAAGCACATGCTTAGGGCACCAGAGCCAAAGGGGGTACCACAAAGTTGGGGAAAGGGTGAAAAGAAAAAAAACCGAATGAAGATTTGTAAAAAATAAATAAATGATAAAACTAGTGCAAATTGATCATGGTGCACCCTAAGGTTATCTTCTATTTTTTGTTGGTGAGGTGCAGTGTCATAGGCTATGTCTTTAAAAGTAAAATGATGGAGCCAAATTCAGTTGTCATGACAGTCATTTCAATGACCCTCTCTGCCCCCTTTTAATTTCAGCCCCATGTAAATGTCAAAAATGAAGCGTGTTCAGTTGAGTGGTGCGCAAAAGAGAAAACGTGCAAAAGAGAATGAGCAAAAGAATCTGTCTGTTGTAGCCAAGACATGAAAGCTGACAGATTTCTTCTTACAAACTGCAGAGAAAGATGATCCAGATCAAAACCAGTGCCAGAATCAAATCTATCTCCTTCATCAGAAACAGGCAGTGTTGGTGCAAGGCCAGATTTTCATAATGACGTTGCACATGATGAAGTGCCACAACCTGGACCTACTTCCACGACAAGATGTGTAAATGCTTTTGAACTGTCCAAGGAGTTTAGAGAACTGACCAAGGATGAAATGAACAAAGCTAAGGACCCAGGGTTGTGGGATGAATTTTATGGTGATGATGTGACTTATTGGGTTGCTTGTGGACCCAGTGAATGTCAGGACCACAATGAGCCATTTGACAAATCACGTTGCAATTTCATCAGTGGGAATCCAAAGAGATACTGTTCACAGAAGGTATTTTTTGGAATAAAAGCCAATGGTGAACACTACAAAAGAGAATGGCTGTTGTACTCTCCTTCAAAAGGATCAATTTACTGCTTTTTTTGTAAACTATTTGCGCCCAAAGGGTCAATGCATTTTGCTAGAAATGAGGGATTCAGTGACTGGCGAAACACTGCTGTAATTGACAACCATGAAAAAACTACAACTCACCGAGATGCCATGTTGACACATTTAACTTGGAAACGAGGCTTAGGCTTGACACAGCCACTGGAAAAACAAATTGGAGTACAATTACTGGGAGAATTTGCTTTGGCATGTTGTAGCAGTCATTTGCACACTGGCTGAACGAGGATTGGCATTCTGAGGAAAAGTGGAAAAATTTGGGTCTCTCAATAATGGGAATTATTTGGGGCTACTCGAATTGATAAGTTGGTTTGACCCATTCTTGGCTGCTCACATATCACGGTATGGCAATGCTGGAAAAGGCAACCCTTCGTACCTGTCCAAAATGATATGTGAGGAACTTATTGAGTTAATGGCAAAGAAAGTGCACTCCGTCATCATTGATGAAATTAATGTTTCTGGGTACTTCAGTCTGTCTGTGGACTCAATGCCTGATCTTTCGCATGTTGACCAACTGAGCATAGTGCTCACATACTTGCAAGATGGACAGGCAGTTGAACAATTTATCACATTTTTGGAATTACAAAACCACACTGGTGAAGCCATGGCACAGCAGGTGTTGAAGTACTTATGTGATGATTGTAAATTGGATTTTGCTATATGTAGAGGGCAGTCATATGACAATGCTGCCATCATGTCTGGATGTTACAATGGCATGCAGCAAAAACTTTTGAATGCAAATCAGTTTGCCATTTATGTACCCTGTGCAGCTCATTCACTAAATTTAGTTGGACGAAGTGCTATGAATTGCTGTCAAGTTGCAGTAGATTTCTTTTCCACTGTACAACTGCTCTACACATTCTTTTCAGCCTCAACGGCTCGGTGGAGAATTCTCAAAGATTGGACTGGAAATGAAAAAGTGTTGAAATCACTTTCAGACACCAGATGGGAAGCACAAGCTGTGGCAACTGCAGCAATTATCAACTCTTTGTTCAAGATTCTGGAAGCTTTGGAAGATTTATCAGATGACCAGTTGCAAAAAGGTGACACTAGAAGGGAGGCAAAGAATATTGCAAACAAAATGAGAGAACTGGAATTTGTGTTCATGCTGAATTTTTGGAATGAAACATTAGAAAAGTTTCATAGTGTCGCGCTCCCCCTTTGTCCGTGGAGTAGCGCCTCCTGTGGCCATGTTGCTGAGGTCAGTGACAGGCACCAGCTGGACAGGCAGTCCAGGAGGCAGGAGAGTTCACAAAGGGGTGGAAGAGAATGGCCTCAGACCGGCAGGGAACGGGGTTTAAGTGCACCCTGGGCATCCCTCTCCCCGCACGCTGTGACGGTCTTTTGCTCTCTCTCTCTCTCTCTCTCTCTGTCTATCTCGCAGTCCTCCCGTGCTTCTCCTCCCTGGCCCTCTCTCTGTCCCGCCTTTTATTCCCCTTGCCCTGCTCCCGGGACCGCCCCTCCACCCCCTTGGCTTGGGTCCCACCCCTCCTTATAAGCGTAGATGTTTCCCGGGTGGACGCTGGTACACTGCTGGCACCGCCCTGCTGCTCCACCCTCTCGGGGCTTGCTCCCAGCCCGCTGGCCACGTCGTCCTGCTTCTTTTCCCCGCGACAGCTCCACGAGCCCTGGTCCTGTCCTCTGGCGTGGCTGGTGCTGTGTGCCGGGGACGAGGCTGTGCCTCCTGCCTTCCTCGCCGGATGGTCGAGCCGTTCCCTCTCCATGGGTCGTTTTCTCTCTGGTAAGACAGGGTGCGGGGGTCCTCCGAGGGTCGTCGGGGGTTCTGAGGTCTGGTGCTCGCGGCCCTCGAGCCCCGGAGCGGGACACATAGAACAAGTCAACTTCTTCAAAGTGAAAATGTGATCTTGCAAACATGTGCAGGTTTGTATTCATCACACACAAAAAAACCTTTATTGGCATGCATCACTTACACTTGGCTATTCAAGCCTCGTCTTCTGATTGCATATAAAATTTTTGCAACAGCCTCCATTATTTCACAATTTGTATTCATCATTGGCAGACCAGTTGCACACATCAAGAGATGAGTTTGAGAGATTTGAATCACTTGCAAAGGACATGTTCCCTGATGTGGAATACAAAGCAACTCAAACACATAAGCATATAAGAAAGATAATGCCCAATGATGGAAATGCACCAGAGGTCACTCAGTGCCAGAGACAAATTCCGTATCTCCACTTTTTATGTAATTATTGAAAAGTTAGAAACGGAAATGAGGAGGAGACGAAAGGTGTACACTGAAATAGCAGACAGATTCTCTTGTCTGACAGATGTTCCTAATGCCACCCAACAAGGTGCTAATTCCCAATTATCAGAAAGTGAAAGGTACTCAAAGACTTGTCAGACACTCATTGATGCTTATCCAGATGAAATGAACAACACTTTGTCTACAGAGCTTCAGCAGTTTCATTCATATGTTCTTCATAAGTTTAAAACATCCTAGGAGTCCAAAGTTTTGGATTATTGTTGAAATCTTCCAAAAATTTAAATGACTATCTGTCTTCTATCCTACAGGAATACTCAATTCCAGATGACCTAATGGGTTTAGCGGACAATGATAATCAAAAGTCCAAATTGAAGGAATGGGTATTTCATAAGGATGGCCTTTTGAACCTTCATGCAGTGGCAAGTTGCCGAACGGCCCCTCTGCTTAAGATCTTTAAAAGAGATCACTGTAGGACTGGCTATTTAGAGAAATTAACCAATCTTGACCTAAGAAGGGCATTTACAGCCCTCAGATTCCATGCCATTCCTTCAATGGTCTGTGTTGGTCATTTTATGGGTTTACCTCTTGCCTTAAGAATCT
>NW_015169778.1:1667849-1701246 GCF_001447785.1 Gekko japonicus
GACACAAACGGACAAGTGCCTTTACCTTTGTTGCAAATCAAACTTGAAAAACAAAGTCTAAAAAGGGAGATCGCAGCTAATGCAGGGCATGGAATCATACCTGCTCCTCCTCTTGCTCCTGCATTGGGACGGAACGATCTCTCCCCCGCTAACCGCCATTGTGGGGGGGGGCTCACAAGTCTCCTGCACCTGGCCTCCCTCCGAGAGATCCATGAGGAGCCCAACATGACACAAAGTTCGGGGGGGGTGTCTCCAAAAGAAGCAAGAAGGGCAGGGGAACTCAGGAGCAGCCCTAGAACCACCCTGGATGCCACGCCATTTTCCCGGAACCTTGCCTTAAGAATATTTTTAACATTAATGGTCACCAACTGCCCAACAGAGAGGTCTTTCTCACAACTGAAATGTGTAAAAAACCCAAATAGATCAGTTATGCTTCAAGAAAGAGTCAACTCACTGTGTATATTAACAATTGAAGCAGACATTCTGAGAGGTATTAATTTCGAGGATGTTATCAGTGATTTTGCGAAAATGAAATGTAGAAAAATGCCTTTCAGATAATTAATATTGGAACTTTGATACATTTAACTTGTATTTTTGTAGAACTTTATGTAGCCCAAGCTTGGCTTAGTTTGTACAGTAAGAAGTTAATGTAAGAAGTTAAAAGGGAAAATATACAGACAATGAAAGAGGGAATGTGGCAGTGTATTTATAATTTTGTTCCCATATGAATTTAACAGTTTTTGTGTTGGAAGTTTAAGTACCAGGTAGTCAAGCTGTTTGCATGTTTAAACGTAGTTAACAAAATTCTGTATATTCTGTAAATTAAACAGAATATTTAGTGAATACTTAGTTACCTTAATGTAAGAAGTTAAAAGTAAAAACATACAGACAATGAAAAAGGGAATGTGTCAGTGTTATCATATGAATAAATTTTTGTATTGCTGCAACCTGCATTGTATACCTGGTCAGAAAGGTCAACAACTAAAATGGACTGGATCAGTGTGGAAAGGAGGGGGGCACCAAGATTGGTCAGTGCTTAGGGCACCAGTGAGCCTTAAACCGCCCCTGAGGATGGAACAGCAGTATGCTTATCCATTTTCAGATATTCTCTAATATGCTGAGCAACACTACCATGCCATTATTATAACAGAGGCTGACATATATGATTACATCCCTTTACTTTCTATGTAGTATTTCCCCCATAAATTGCAACTCTAGGTTCAGAGGTCTTCGTTTTGTAAGAAGACAATAGGTTTTGGCCATATGAGAGTTCGTAACAGAAACTGCACAATTCTAATTTCCTTGTGAGAATGTTTGACTCTTCTCCAAATGTGCTGGGTTGACTAACCTCTCATCATAGCTGAGTATAGTTCCCAGGAAAGGATATAAATGGGTGCTAATTGCAAAAAAAAACAAAAAAGCTCAATGACATCTAGCATCCTGAATCAGAAATGGGCACACGATGAAAGATAAATAGACCTGCATTCAGTATCCATTAGCAACACCTCTCTGTTTTTCTGCAAAACCTAAGAGACAAACTGAGTAATCCTAAACAGTTAATCCCTTGAAAGCCATAAACCCATTTCCTTCAATGGGCTTAGAAGTGTGCAGTTCTGCAGAGGATTACACAATAACTATAAAATCTGTGTTAAAACAAATAAAGGAAAATGCATTTCACAAATGTTTCATATGTTTACAATTTCAATTCAGAAGCACCCCCCTCTCAACACTATTAATATTAAAGGTAAATTGCCAACATGAAGTTTTGTCTATTTTAGCGATAAAAACTTCTGGGATGTATCCTAAGTGCTATCTATGCATGACAAATCATTTCAAATTTGCAAAATGAAAGTGGCTTGGAAAAAGTCGCTCTTGAAAACAATGGCCACAGCTAAAAAAATTCCCTGACCATATCATTTTCACCCAAGAATTTTTAAACTGACTCCTCCAACAGCATCATGAAATACATAGTCTCCTTGGCCTTGAAAACAAAACCTCACATACTTATTAATTTTTAGACACCTGTTATTCAATGTATTGCCTTTTTGGGGGAAATATTCACATTCCCCAATAACAGCATTTGACATAGATCCTAGCCGTACCAATTTGTAAATGGAAAAAGCAAAAAACAAACAGCAAATGGATACACTTTCTGGACTGTAATGCACTATATGGTTTGCTTTATTCCCCAGCCTGGATGACAGTCCTTTGCTGCAGAGAAAATACCAAAGGGTAAAAGACAGCTTAACTAACCTGTGTGTTGCCTCCGATGCTTGGTGAGGGCATGACGTGTCCCGCCAGCGAAGCCACAAAGGTCACATAGGAATGACTTCTCGCCTGTTGCAACAATAAACAGATGAGGGATTGCGGAGGTCACAGATCATTAAAACATATCTATCAAGGCTTTCAGGGTTACTAATTCCTCCAATCAAATGTTTCCATGTAAATATGTCAAATGGGAATGAAATTACCACTGCGGTTTATTGACTGTGATAAAATCTGAAAAGCACCACTGAACATAATTACATACTTGTCAGACCCATAAAAATTAGCTTTATTATCAATGGAATGGTTTTGTACAACTTCATTTCTGTTAGATGTCTTCCAGATGGGGCTGCTTTATGCACTTGAACAGTTTTTATGCATATCCTGATTTTTTACAATTCCCATACATCTGGCCTTTCTGTGCTGAGCAAAGACTGCCTGGAAAAGTTAATATACAGTGTGTATATATATGGTTCTGCTTAAATAAAAATATATTGGATTTACCAACAAAATAAAGACGCTGAATGGATTTTAACTGATTTGATCACAATCCTCCTCAAGAACCTCCCAGTAAAATGTAGGAATTAAATTATTTTCCACGAATAGAAAATAGGCAGCAATAAAAACCTACATTATTCAGTACCAACAGCAGCTCAACAGTGTTTATGTTTCTAAAACTTTCATAACAGCTAAAAACAAGTCTGGGGATTACTAGAGAAATTGAAGTAGCACTTGCATTGTTCATCTTTTAACGATATGTCTTTCTTCTAAGCCTCGGAAACCATTAAAAGATAGATTTGGCAGGCATGCTACTTGTTAAAAGTGTGTAAATGTACACTTATAAAGTATTTTTATTCCAGATAAAATTTTGCCTTTTGCAGTTTATAAAGGCAGTATATCATTCTACAGTAGCATTTTTAGCCAGTAAAGCCCAGGCATGTGAGGCAGATTCATCCCACAAGACCAACGAAGAAGGGCATTATAGAATAATATTCCTAACCTTGGAGAAAGCCAGGGAAATGATAATACCGCTTTAAAACACAAATGAGTCATTTTGCTCATTTGGAGACAAATTGTACCCTCCTACACAGATACCAATTAGATAGAACTGAAGGAATTGAGAAAATATTTCAGATAAATGGCAACATTTTCTTTATACCTTCTTCTCACAAGGAAGGTAGTTTACAGACTACAGAATACTGCTGGGATTAAGCAGCTTGTTTGTCAATTCCGCCCCAGCGTGATGACGTCACAGGGAAGCGACGTGCATGCGGGGGTGGGGTTTCCCCCGGGCCCCGATTCCGCGGGAGCGGATATCGGGGATCCAAAGCGGGGGGAATTCCGCCCCCCGGGGGGAATTGACAGCCCTACCCCACAATGCAGACATTTACTGTCTTGGTCCTTAACAGTGCACCAATCTGCTCTGGCCAGCTACTTTAGTTTTCTGAATCCTTGTCAGCCATTTTGTCACCTGCCTCAAAAACCATTTAAAGTTGAGAGGTAGGATCTATATCTTTTAAATGAATACATAAAATCTGCATTAGTATATGTGTGGGAGGGAAGGCAGCATGGTGTAGCCCGATCTTGCCAGATATTGGAAGATAAGCAGGGTTGGTACTTGGCCACTCTGAGGAGAAAGCCCTCCTGCCCTTGGAAGTGAGCGGAGCAGCAAAGGGAAAAAGAGGTGCCAATGTTGCCACGGCACATCTGAACGGCCACAGAACTAGGAAGCAGAGTGAGTGCTGAGATGGGTGGAGGATGGCAACCTATCTTCTTCCCCCCACTTGTCCTCAGCCGTGAGGGAAAAGGTGTCATGGGAAGAGAACAGAGAACCCCCTAGGGATTTCAGAAACAACGTCTCCGTACCGCCTTCCCCCCAGCCCCACTGTTTCTGTGGGAAATGCAGGAGGGATGAGAACTGAGGGATGGGGGATCTGGGAGAGCCAGGTTCACAGACACGCTCCACCTGAGCAGGGACCCTGTCATCTGGGTCACCTGTGACCAATCCACCCCACTGGATTGTTGTTCGTGAGGTGGTGGAGGGGGCAGTCCAATCTGCCTCTTTGAGATCCTCAGAAGTAGGATGCGGGAAAAGAGGAAATAAAGAGCGAGAGACAGATTGTAGCCATGCTTGGCTGGCTGATGCTGGGCATATGTGGGGAGGGGTGTTGAAAAACTACCTTATTTACTTGCAAGGATGGTGACTCACCACCTACAAGTGCCATATATACAAAAAAGTAACTCATTTGTATGGAAATGTAAGATACCCCCCTTTCATGGGGGGAAAAACCCTAGTCTTGCATATGATTAAATACATTTATTGGGGTTTTTGTGGGTTCCCCAGTAAATCAATTGCTTTCGCTGCTAACCAATTGCTTTTGTTAGTATTTTAAGTAAAAAATAATATCATTAATTGGGTTCACCTATGTCCTTTATAAAGTTTATATCCCCAATACCTGGCATTACCTTTTATGGCACACATGGCCCAACCCGACAAAGTAACATTTATGTCAGATCCGACTCTCATAACAAATGAGTTTGACACCTATGCTCTATTCGGTATGTGTGCATAACATTTTTACTACCCAGATGCAAAACCTTACATTTATCTCTATAAAATCACATCTTGTTCACATCTGCCCATTTTTCCAGTGTATCCAACTCTGACTGTATTTTATCTTTATCTTCTAGACTGTTTGCAATCCCACCTAATTTGGTGTCCCCAGCAAATTTAATGAGTAGTCACTTCATATCCTCATCTAGATTGTTGAAACAAATATTAGAAACCACTGGGACCAAAACTGAGCCCTTCAGCAACCCACTAAATACTACACTCCAATCAGACAAAGAGCCATTAACTACCACTCTTTGGGTGTGATGGTCCAAACAATTCCTTATCCATCTAACCATCCTAAAATCTAATTCACAGCCCTTCAGCGTGCTGAATAAAACATCGTGGTAAACCTTATCAAATGCCTTACTAAAATCCAAATATACAATATCCACGGCATCCCCACAATCTATCAAGCCTGTCATCTGATCAAAAAGGAAAATGAGATATCTCACAAGACCTGTTTGGGACAAATCCATGCTGACTACTTCTTATTACCAAGTTATCCTCTAGATGTTTACCAATCAGTCCTTTTAAAATCCACTTGGCCTAAGCCAAAGAAGGAACAAATTGTTCCTGGTTCCCCTTTGTCACTCCAACACTCTGTACTGTGGTGAATTACGTTGGGCCTCTCTATCCCCTGAGAGGATTTTCAGAACTAACAAAAGGCTGCCTGGGGTGGAGGAAGCGATAGAAAGATCTGTTCCACCAACTCTTTCTGCAAACTGCTCCTTCTGGACCCAGACTGCTCTGTTCTTGGTCCCATGCTATGCACATACAACAACATGCTTAATAAACAATGAGGAATCCCTTATGAAAACCATACTTACTATAGTACCCATCATATATTATCAAACTCTGTAGCTTTAACTCAAAAAAGGGTTCCTGACTGAAGTCTATGTGAATTGTCTTTACTGAATAACTGACAAGTGAAAATGACTGAATTTTTAAGTTACAGAAATGTTGTAACACAGACTGGTTTTCCTTTAGGGTTCACTTCCTGGCATATGAATGCACCAGTGGCTTTGAAGCTGAGGGACATTTTACGTACAGAGAACATGGTTATTCAGAGTCAACATATCATTTTCTCATATCCTTCATGCTTTAGAGTTAATTTCTCATGGATTTCACTGGAGGGTTTTCTATTTGTTTGTTTGTGGTATGACATGTAAATACATTTGACTATTATTGGATACAGTCCTGCATACAATTATGTATGCTGGACCACACACAACTGGACACATGATTTCAGTCTTTAACCATACATTTAACAATTCTATCATTCTTCCTTCCAGAAGTTAAAGCCTTTAAACTTTGAGGAGAATCTAAGCGGCAATATATCATTTGGGGTACAGGGGGCTGATCTAACATGCCATGTTTATATGATAACAGGAATGTAATAGAAAATGGTTCTTTTCTTAACAACTTGAATTAGTTTCAAGTGTGCCATTTTGCATTCAAATGTAGAAAGACACGGAAACCAATCCTTTATTTTCTATTAGAAAACAGCCACTGTCCCCTATCTCTCATTATGGTGCAGACTACAAGACCTAACAACAAAAATCCATATTATTGATCTTACCAAGTCTCCACAATTATTCTTTAGAAGGAAACGCCGACGATAAATTACATCTGCACTGGCTTTTCATCTGCTGTTCGATATAAGTGATCTCTCAGGGCAGGCTGGAGACCTTAAATCGTCAACACCCTTGTCAAAGAAGCTAAGGAGGCCTGGGCTTCCTACAAACTGCTTTGGAAGAACTTTTAACCTATAATTTCTAGCAACAACTCATTTCATTTTCAGAAAATTGGGGAAAGTCTTTTCAGGAATCCCCCCCCCCCCCGTTTAATAGAATACTGTTTCATCTTTTTAAGGAACGCCTATAGAATTTTCTCCTTGCCTACTCACTTTTTAAAACCAAGAGTTAAATATGTGATTCTGCTAAAGAGCTTAAATATAATCTCAGATACATTATCTCCAGTTTTTTTTCACATCTCATGATGCTACAAATTACAGTTCTACTTAATATCATTCTTAAAGATCCAGGCCGCATCTGAAGTGTTTGCATGAAAAAAATGTTAGTTTCATTTCTCACAAACAACTGATTATTAAACTAATGTAAACCCTTCACGGGAATCTTCTAATGTGTAATATCTTTAGTTTTAATTCAAAGGCACAGATATGAACTCTGCATTTTGTAAGCTGTAGTGAAGTCTGTCCTACCTATTGTGTAACACTAATGTTTACTGAAATATACATTTAAAAGTAGTAGCTTTAAAATTAATGCTGTTGCTCAGTAATTAGTGATAAATTCTTTAGTATAATCAACTAATACTTCTTTAGTTAGGAGCAATTCACATGGAGATTATCAGCATTCCCCCCCCCCATGTGAATGGTACCTAGCTTATTGATTAAATTTACATCCACCCTTTCTTCTATGCAGTTCAAGGCAAAGTACATGAGCCACCCAGGCAGTTTTCATCCATACCAAATTAATATGTGGATACTGTGGGAACCACCTGTATAGGGGTATAATTTTCATTGATTTTTGCTGGCACAGTAGCTCCAAAAGGTACCACTAGATCATATGGTATTTTCTTCATGTGATTGTGCTCACAATGTGCCTAAGGATGATTGTGTTGCAGAGCTCCCAAACAAAGATGCTCTCTGGGTTTAACTCTCACTATCATATGAACACAAAATCACATGACTTACTTGGCTGCATGAGTTCCCAGGTTAATTTAGAATACCTACATTTTGTCCCCTTGGTCCTCCCCCCTCTCAGCTCTCTTGATGTGTTGCGAAATATCAATAGCAGATATGACTGTGTAAACCTGCCTTTAGAATCAACATTACCAAATAATGTAAATCTTCACCATCAAGTTGTTCACAACTTTTATATGAAATATGCATTATTCAAAATGTTTAAGTATCTGGAAACACTGTTTAACTCCAGTCTTTCTTTATTAAAGCACAATATACATCACCCTACAATTGTGAAATGTTATCATGACCCCATGTTGGAAATCGGCACAGCACCGTTTCAGAGCACTCACCTGAAGTCTCATAATACTGAGGATTTTTTGGCCTATGGAGATAACATAGAAGTTCTCGTGCATATGAAGAACTACAGGACTATCTGTGGAGACATAGGAGGGCAGGAACTTCTCTCTCTTTATATATGTGGACACTAGTGTTAGCACAAAGTACATATGGACACAAGGATTCTATTAACATCTAAAGTGTCTCATTTTTAAAGATGCTTCTTGAAAACAGTTATTTTACATGTACTGTAGAACCCAATACAATTCTTCACCATAACCTACCAATTCCCCCCCCCCCGCCGCCGCCCCCTTTAAAAAAAGAAAAACCCAAGACAAACCTGTATGAGTCCTATAGTGGTCTTTCATGGCTGATGCTGTGAGAAAAGAATAATGGCATGTAGGCCATGTGCACTTATATGGCTTTTCTCCCGTGTGAAGCTTCATGTGATTGTTCAGTGCCCAGTTCTCTGTAAAACTTCTGTCACACAAGTGGCATGTAAATTTCCTGTGGTTAAAAACAAAGGACGAAAGGAAAGAAAGAAAAATAAAACCAGGTGTTTGTACACACACCCCAAAACTGACAAAAAAAGCATGTTTTTAACCTGAAGTGTGGTAAATGCACAGACTTTCATGAAGAGAATTGCAGACCTGGTCTGTCATGTCTGTATAACCAGGCATTGATTTTTCTGTCGAGACCTGGCACTTCAGCCATTTATTCTCTGCTTTGCGGTTGGGCCCAACGGGTTTGAAAAATTCTGTTACAGTCCAGTCACCCCTGAGGCAAATGTGAGAATAGATTTCACCTGTACAGGCCTACACCACTTATCCAGGGCATGGGCTGTCAGAGCAAAGGCTAAATGAAAAGCTATCCATACTAAACTACTCAGACAATCACACCGCTCTGTGCCCTGCTGCTGCTACTGCAGTGAGGAGGTAAAATACTGCTTGTAATAACACTGTTACTGTAATAAACAAAAAACCTCTCAAAATTCCAAAAAGCATTTTTAAAAGATCATAAAAATGAGACTTACCTACAAAAAGGAATTTACTTAAAACACATGTATACCATCTCCCTTAAGACTTAATAGGAACTGACTTACATTTTCAAAGGGTCCCACAATGAAGCACAAACCCACTGCAAAAGTACAACAGCTCTCTATTAAAGGTAAACGTTCCCTTGCTCGAAAGCCAGTCGAATCCGACTCTAGGGTTGCGGTGCTCATCTCCGTTTCAAAGCCGAAGAGCCACGCTGTCCGAAGACATCTCCGTGGTCATGTGGCCGGCATGACTAAACACCAAGGCGCACGGAACGCTGTTACCTTCCCACCGAAGTGGTACCTATTTATCTACTTGCAATTTCTTGCTTTCGAACTGCTAGGTTGGCAGGAGCTGGGACTAGAGACAGGAGCTTACCCTGTCTTGCGGCACCCGGGTCTTGAACTGCTGAACTACTGACCTTCCACAGCCTGCAGTTCAGCGTCTTAACCACTTGAGCCACCGCAGCTCCAGCTCTCTATCAAAACAGCTTAAACTTTCACAAAAACAAAAAGTGGTGGGAGAGGTGGTACAAAGGGCTACAACTCATTTCTTAAATATTAATACTGTTGTGCTCTCCTGGGTGTTGCTCAGGAGGAACTTACATCATGCTTAGGCCCATAGCAGGCAAGATCAGGCTGCCAGCTGACACTGCCCAATTTCTTGTGGACTAGGAACACAGATGACGACTTCTAAAAAGCCACTCTCAATGAACCAGAGAGGTACACATGATGATAGGCACAATTTAATGTGACGCCCCCAGACCATTCAGCATTTTCAGGGTTAAAACCAGCACTTTTAACTGGGACTTGGAACTATCAGCTCAGGTAGCACCAAGTGGGCTGCAACTTTCTGTACTAGGTGCTGTTTTCAAACACTCTTCAAAGGAAGTCTCAGATAAAGTACATTCCAGTAGTTAAGCCAAGGGTTACATCCATATGGGTAATCCTCTCCTTAGCATCCTCTCCTCAAATAAAATGCATTGTATTCATTTGATCAGGGCACAACTGTGGACAATATTGAAACCTGAGAATCCAGGAGCAGGCTGGATTCTAGAATCGTGCCTGAAACAGACAAGATATATGAATGATAAACAAAATATTTCTATCAGCAGATGGTTACTCAAATCCTGTCTAGAGATCAGGGCCTAGTGACCAACATGACTCTTCTCAGCTTAAGACTTACATCATCTACCCCACACAAGACAGGCAAAAAGGAGAACAAGAAGAGTCAAGGTATATTTCCTTCCCCTGTTTTACTGGAAGCAACACCAAACGTTCCCATCATCTGCATATTGGTGGTACACAGCTCTATTTCTCCTTAACAGGCTAAGACAAGTGGATTTGTATAAGACTTGAAGAGGTGCCTGGAGAATTTATTTATTATATTTATACCCTGCCCTCCCAGCCTTGGCCAGCTCAGGGCGGCTAACAACAAGATAAAAACAACAGAGATAACAGTAAGTAATAAAGTCATACAACCAAGTAACAATTTACGATTAACAATTAAGACATTAAAAGGTGCTAACATCCAGATAAAACCATTATACAGTATTAGTTTAGTATTCCATTTAGCATCCATTTAGCGCGTGACTGCCGTACCTTCCTGGTGGACGGTCCAGATCTACATTGAACAGATGACTCAAGTGGCTCCTAGTTGAACGCCTGGTGGAACAGCTCCATCTTGCAGGCCCTATGTTACTGCATAAGGTCCCGCAGGGCTTTGATCTCCTCCGGGAGCTTGTTCCACCAGAGAGGAGTCACCACTGAAAACGTCCTAGCCCTGGTTGAAGCTAGCCTAGCATCCTTAGGTCCGAGGAGGGTGAGTTGATGTTAAGACCCTGATCGCAGTGCTCTCTGGGGGACATGTGGGGAAAGGTGGTCCCTCAGGTATGTAGGTCCCTGGCCATAAAGGGAAGGTAGTAGAGGTGCAGTTGGTCAATGACAAAGCAGATCAAGGACCCAGCCTCTCCTCAAATGGATTGCACTCCCTCTGAAGGAGCAGGTTTATAGCTTAGAAGTACTTCAGGTCCCAGCCTATGGCTGGAGAACATAAATACATAAGAAGAGATCTGCTGGATTAGATCAATGGGTCATATGGTCCAACATACTGTCTCATACAGTGACCAACCAGTTCCTCTGGACAGCCAACAACAAGGCATAAATGCCAAGGCCTTCCCTTGATGTTGCCTCCTGGCTCTGGGATTCCAAGGTTTAGTGCAAATGAATATGGAGGTTCCCCTCAGTCACCATGGCTCATCACCATTGATAAGACTTATCCTCCATAAATCTAATTCCATTTTGAAGCATTTGGCAGCTAATTCCACATTTTAATCACTCTCTGTGTAAAGCAATATTTCCTTTTGTCCATCGTGAACCTACTGGCCATCAGCTTTATTGGATACCTTGTGTACTACTATTTTGGGAGAGGGAAAAAGTTCTCTTTCTCAACTCTATCCATCCTGTGCATAATTTTATAAACTTCTATCATGTTCCCCCTTAGTCATCTCTTTTCTAAAGTGAAAAGTCCCAGACTCTTCAGCCTTTCCTCATAGGAAAGGTGCTGCAGCCCCCTAATCACCTTGGTTGCCCTCTTCTGTATTTTTTCCAGCTCTGCAATTTTCTTTTGGAGATATGGTGGCCAGAGTCCGCACCACGTATCTATACAGGGGCATTACAATATCAGCCATTTTATTCTGAGTCCGTTTCCTAATAATCCCTAACACATAGTTTGCCTTTTTCCACTGCTGCAGCATACCAGGTTGACACTTCCATTGAGCTATCCACTACAACCCCCAAGATCTTTTTTTTAAAATAACATTTTTATTTGGAAATAAAAAAGCTTAAACATTGGTAACAGACAATATTCCAATTGTAACAATATCATGTGGAGAGTCTCCACAACAATACATTGAGGTATGATTGAGAGGCATAATTCAGAAGTGTAATATTACCAAATTGAGTAACCAAGATAATAACAAGAAATAACATTGAATTATAGGAAATTACAAAATAGGTTAGTTGACTAGACTACTTAGAATCAGATCTATTGAACGTAATTTTTCCATGAAGGAGAGATAAATTCTGCTGAGAATAGGAATTCTAAAACAGGGAACCACTTTGCATTAAAATTTGTTACCATGGGGATTCTGGCGTTACAATTGTGTTTATCTGTGATGCTTTCCATAATGAATTGATCCCAGAGCTTGCAGAACCAAACTTGGATGTTGGGGGCAGAAGGATCTTTCCAGTATGAGGCAATTGAGATTCTGGCAGCATATAACATTGTTTCAAGCATCTGTTTGTGGTGATGACGTTTTATGTTAGGAGGCCAAATACCTAGAAACAGAAGTTCTGGTTTCAACGGGACTACAATGCCCAGTATTTGTTTGATGTATTTTAAAACTTCTTCCCAGAACCTACATATTACATCGCAGTGCCACCAGCAGTGGGCACAATTTCCTTCTTGCTCACAACCTTTCCAACAGCGAGAAGGGTAATTAGAGGACATATGTGACAGTCTTTTAGGGGTTAGATACCATCTGGATAGGATTTTAAATCTATGTAGGTCCATTGGAATGGAGCGTGGGGTGGAACCTTTAGCTGACCAGATTTTTTGCCAAGTTTCAACATCTAACATAGTATTGCAATCGTGTTGCCAGGCTACTTGGTAGGGTAGAGTTTTGGGGCCTGAGTCCTTTAAGAATAATTTTTATATAGCCAAGATCATTCCTTTATTCTGTGTATTGAATAGTTTAATAATGACCTCCAATTCTGTGTGAGGGTGGGATGTAATGGTTCCAATTTTGTTTTTGTTCACTATATGTTGAAGTTGGAGGTATAAAAACCAGGGGATGACGAGACCTAGTTTGCATTCTAGTACAATCTTAGGATGTATGCCATTTGTGTCAGCGATATCACAGTAGCGGAATAGGTTCATTTCTCTCCATTTGGATTGGACTTTTGGTCGAACGTGATTGGAGAACCATGGCTGATGGGTGAATATAGTATATCTGGAAACTTGTGGGATAAATTTCTTGCTGAAGGATCTCCATAAGTGTATGGAAGGGTAAAGAAAAATATTGTCTCTCACCTCAGTGAGATATAATGGGGTTTTATCCCAAATCAAACCATCTATTGAGGGGAAGGTAAGTTGAACTGAGCACAATGAGACACATTCAGGAGTAGATTTTAGTCATAAAATCTTGACGACATTGGCCAGTAGGCAATAATAGCAAAGAAGATCAGGTAGGCCATAACTCCCTTGATTTTTACATCTTCTTAGGGTTTGATTAGGGTCTTGGTTTCTTCCCGTCCCAAAGAAAATTCCGTAAAGTTGTCTGCCAATTTCTTAGAATGTTGAGGGGAATGTTGATGGGTATAGCCCTGAATAAGAATAAGAATTTGGGTAATATAAAGGATTTAACAAGGTGAAACCTTTTGATCCATGGAGGGTTCAGTTTGCTCCATTTGGTAATATCCTTGCGTACATCATTATGGACATTATGGTGATTTACCTGAAGTAGTTTTAATAAGTCACAGGGAACATTAATCCCCAGATAGTGAAGATGCAAAGTAGCCCAGCTAAATTGGAATTTGCTCTTTAAAATTTCTTGAACATTTGCTTCAATGTGAATAGGTAAAATTTGGGATTTGGAGTCATTAATTTTTAACCCTGATATTTTATGGAATGAGGCCAGAAGTTGTAACAGAGGTGGTATAGAAGATAAGGGATGGGTTATATATAGCAGCATATCATCTGCGAACATTGACATTTTATATTCCTTGTCTTTTTATCTGATGCCCAAGATAGATGTGTTGGATCATATTGCCTGTGCTAGGGGTTCAATTACTAAAGCAAATAAAAGGGGAGAGAGCTGACAACCCTGACTGGTTCCTTTATGTAGTGTGATAGTGTTAGTGATGGATCCATTTATCTTTATAGTAGTGGTAGGTTTGGCATAGAGGCCTTTCAAGGCTGATAAAAATTTATTGCCAAGTCCCATATTTTGGAGAGTGTTGAAAAAGTAAGGAAATCAAACAGTGTTGAAAGCCTTCTCGATATCTAGTGTGAGAAAGGCAGTAGGTATTTTACTACATTTGCAGTATCTTATTAGGTTCAAGGTTTTGTAGGTATTATCTGATAAATCCCTGTTGGGTATAAACCCTACCTGGTTCGGGTGGACATAATCTGAAATGAAAGTATTTAGACATTTGGCGAGAATTGAAGTGAATAGTTTTTGGTCTTGATTTAATATGGAAATTGGCCTATGGAGCTGGGGTTTAGTGGGTCTCTGTCTTCGTTTGGGGATGACTACTGTTGTTGCTTGGTGCCAGGATGGAGGAATAGAGCCGTCATCCAAAACCTTGTTGAATGTCGAGGTGAGAGGGCCCTTCAGTGCTGATGCAAATGTTTTGTAGAAGTCTGAGGAAAAGCCGTCTGGGCCTGGTGCTTTGTTGGATTTTAACAATTTTATGTTGTCTAGGACCTAATTTTCGGTAATTGGACTATCAAGTATGAGTTTGTGATGATCATTTAGTTTTGTATGAATAGGGAAATGTATGAGTTCTTCATGAAATTCTTTAGTATCTAAAGGAATTTCAAAATACAGTTTGGTGTAATATTCTTCAAACATGTTAAGTATACTTTGGGTGCTTGTAGTAGTTTCTCCCTGCAGCATTTTGATGGCTTCGATGTTTTTAGATAGGGCTTGTTCTTTTATTTTATAGACTAATAGTTTTAGTGATCTGGCTGATTTTATCCAATATTTCTGTTTGGTGAATAAAAGATTTTTTAAAATTTTCACCGTCTCTAGTAATGCTAAATTCCCACGTTCAATGTTTAAGAGTTGCAGGGTTTGCGGTGAACCTGTTTGTTTGTGTAGGCGATCAAGTGTGTTTATTTTTTCTAGAGTGTCAGCTTCTAATTTTATTCTTTGTTTTTTCAGGTAAGAAGATTTAAATATAATAATCCTCCGCATTACTGGTTTCATGGCGTCCCATACCATTAATGGAGAGACTTCATCTTGAGTGTTGATTTCAAAGTATTTGTTTAGTTCTTTCTCCATTTCCTCTCTGAAGATCTGGTTTTTCAACAAAGAGGAGTTCAAAGACCACTGTTTGTGAGGGGTGCTTTGGTCGAATGGGGACAGATTACATACCAACCAATCATGGTTAGACCAATATGATGGTTTTATATTGGTGGAGATTATTTCGTGTATTAATGATGGGGTTCAGAGTATGAGGTCTATACGTGTGTGAACATTGTGACGAGAAGAGAAGTATGTGTAGTCTTTTTCTCCCATATGTGTCAAATGCCAAATATCAATTAAATTATGTTGTTTCAAAAAATCGTCCAGTTTGGTATATCATTTTTTCGGTCTCAGAGAGGATGGAGAGTGGTATGATTTGTCCATGTGTGTATCTGTTATCATGTTAAAGTCCCCCCCGAGAATGATATCTCCTTCGGCAAATTTTTTAAATTTATTTAGTACATCTGAAATGAAGTCTAGTTGTCCATAATTTGGAGCGTAAAAAGTGGCTATTGTTACCGTTTTGTTGTCCAATTGTCCTTTTAAAAATAAAAACCTGCCTAGTGTGTCTTTCTCTTGAGCATTCAACGTAAAGCGAAGGTTCTGAGCAAGAAGGATGGCTACCTCTCTGGATTTCAAAGATCCAGGAGCCATGTATTGGGTTTGAAAATTTTTTGAGCGAAATACAAATCGTTCATCCTTCTTTAGGTGAGTCTCTTGCAGCAAAATTATACTTGGATTCAATTTTAACAAATTGTTCAGAACTCTGTGTCTTTTAATAGGGTTGTTCAACCCATGGACATTCGATGAAAGGACCTTGATATTACTTTGCATTATCATTGGCCTTTTAGAATAGCTTTATAGAATATATAAATGTTGCTGTATTTTGATATCAGGAAGCTGTTATAGAATCAAATAGTGCTAGTATGAGAAGGAACTCAAGAATACAGACTTGTAAAGCCAATCCCCTTAGTAAAAATTATAGAAGATAAGTGATTCCTTAAAATGGTTAGAGATGGTCTGGACGTTTTGTTGAATCAGGTAAGTATTAATTAATATTGCTGCTAGAAATTCAATATAGCAGAATTTATGAACAGGGAAAGTGTAAACTGACACAAAATAGGATATAGGACCAGTAAGTTATGATCAATTAATACACAACTGGACACAATGAAAATTTAGATAGATAAAACAATAAGTTAACGAAAGAAATAAAAGACCAAAAGCAGGGATGTCAAATCAGTATGTATAATAATAATGGATTTCCTGAGGTAAATGGTTGAAACACCTTTATAGATATTAAACTACTATAATCACAGAGAAAATGGATTTGGTGAGTAAAAAAGGGCTAGTTAATTAATTCCCTTTTGTGTTTAAAAACAGTAAAATAGGTTAGGAGGTTAAAATATTTAAAATTTCATAGACCACAGTAGATAAATTGATTAAGCAGATTGTTGAAACACTTTGCACTTTGTAAGTACTTAAAGGTAAAAATTTGTAATAGGTATTGTACTTAATTCGAAGGAATTACTGAGGGTTACTGCTTGCCAAAAATGTGTTAGGACAAGTTGTTGATGTGTGTGATTACTATTAAGTCCTTGTGTCCCAAGGCTTTACTGATGAATTTATGAATAACAATCTGTGAGACCCCTAGACTAGCTATGGATTATTTCTTAATTTACTAAGCAGCAAGCAGTAAATATTTTGTAGTCAGTAGTATAGTCAACTGGTAGTTTTAATTCGTGAATAAATGATACAGATAGTGTGTAATTTGAAAAGATTCTAGCGTGGTACAATAGGTTAAAAAGAATGTAAGAATAATGCTGAAGGTGGAGACATTAACCTAGATATCAGAAATGCTGTTAGTCAGCACTGTCTCCAGTAAGCTTCACTCTCAAATCTCCGTCTATAGAGCAATAGATGGGATGCTGGGTTGAACTCTTGAACACAATGCCACCCAGCGTTCAGGTTTTGAGAGTGTGAAGGTCTATCCTGCCAAGCAAGAACAACGCAATTTAAAAAACCGAAAAAGCCCCCCCTACCCCCCTACCTCCAATAGTAAAAATTCCATACAAACAATGGTGCTACAACAACAAACAACAAGTTAAAATAGATGGAACCGGAACAATGAGGACATTTTATGGAGAGCTGTAAAACACTTATTGAGTGTTGTGATGGTTAAAAGCTGATAATATGACCCGAAAGGAAGATCATTTATTGCCGAGAAGTAAACAATGAGACGGGTTTTTCAGGCTTGTACTTAACTATCAACATTTTAAACTACGTTTAAGAAATATAGAAGCATTAGTAATGGGTCAAAAAACAATACTCAGTCTATAAATGTCTACTTATCCCTCCGAAGAAGAGAAGCCTCTTGTTGATGGGGCTGGCGGTGGGGAAGTGGAAGAAGAGGAGTGGCGTTGTTTATTTTGTTGCCTGGTGAGCTCCATAGGGATTTCTAGATTCAAAATTCTCAGGACCTTGTAGCCTTCTTCAAGAGTCGAAAACTTGTGCTGTTTTCCATGATAGGATAGTTGAAGTACTAACGGGGTCACCCACGAGTATCTGATGTCTGCTTCGATTAGGCAATTTGTGATTGGCTTCAGTTCTCGGTGTTTAATCATTGCTTTTCTTGGCAAGTCGGGGAAGATTTCTATTTTTTCTCCTTGGTAAAGTATATGTCCCTTTTTCCTGGCTTCAGCTAGAATAGCTTTCCTGTATCTTTCCTGTATCTCAAACGCCCCATGGCTAGGAGCCTTTTCCCAAGGCTCTGGGGGGGGGTAGCGACCTGTCACCCCCCCCTTTCCACTGGTGCACAGATCACATCCCCAGGAGGTCCAGGAGATGCGTCCGCCAGCATGTTGCCATAAATCGGAAGACCAGCCTGTCTGGTGTTGGGGGGGATTGTATTTAAAGGAAGCGGGGAGGCTGGGCCAGCAGTTGTGCTAATGCAAACCCACTGAGCAAACCTCCCCGGTGGCTGCCTGTCCAGTGTAGGACAAGGAGGGGGGAGGAGTATTAGAAGCCTCTATGGAGGCAGGGCTGGCAGGATCACTAATGTGTTACTGCTGGGGCAGGCTCCCTTGTGGCTTTAAGCACCCTGCAACCACTGCTGCACCCAACAGACAACCGCCTGTTAGGTGTAGGAGGTGGGGGGAGTGTGTTGGAAGCCATCCCACCTCCTCTCCTACACCTGACTGGCAGCTGCCTGTCCCGTGTAGGAGGGGGAGGAGTATTACAAGCCACTGTGGAGGAGAGGCTGCACCTGACAGACAACTGCCTGTTAGGTGTAGGGGGTGGGTGGAGTGTGTTGGAAGCCATTAGAGACGCTGGGCCAGCAGCTTTGCTTCACCTCACAGGTGGTTCTTGGCCACTCCCGATTTCCTCAACTGTCATTAGCTGTCTGCAGTCCCCTGTAACTGTTGGGGTTTTTTTTACCTCAGAACACTGAGCTCTGCAGCTGACCAATCGGGGGGGGGGGTGCAGAAAGGCAGCTGCCTGGCAACCGCATAGGAATCAATGGGGAGAGCACATGTTCCCCCTTTTGACCCACTTAGGGGTCGAATTTCTAAAAAACCCTTCTTAGCAAGCACCCACGTCACGTTAGGAGCGCTCTCCTCAAATTTGGTGTCTCTAGGTCAAGCGGTTTGGCCTGGACATTGATTTTACACTGAGGGGACAGTGTTGTATCTTAGTTTATTTACTTCTGATTTATTGTTAAACAATTTTTTCCTCTGCAATGCAGAATGATATAATCATATGTAGCTTCTGAAGTTCAGAAGCACCATCACTAGCCTCTCCTAACTGTGAGATAGATTCCCCCAAACTCATTACTCCTTTGCTCCACTTCTGGCTTCTCCCATAAGCAAATCCACTTATGTGTTGCTTGGTATGTAAATCTGCCGTATGTTTGTTTGATTTGTCCCACTTTTTATGACACTGCAATGATAGCCACAAGTTACAAACAATAAACCACTTTATCAGCCATCAGTGATTTAATGGGGTGTGTGTGCTTGTATAAGGTATATACATGTCTGTGAGTATATGCATTATATTAGTGCTAATACCTCTAAATCCCAAATTTCTTCACTACAAAAATATGTCTACCATGTTCAAAACTTCATTTTCAAATGCTATAACGAAAACTGAAATCAGAACAGATGCAGAACACACAAATACACATATGCCCCCACAAAAATATACTGTATTGCTGTGCAATTCCAATTTGCTTTACAAAATATACCAACAATTCATATAATTTCTATATGCAATCTGACTAAGCTTTCTTTTCCCAGTCTTTATTTATAAACTAATGTTATATGAGCCTATTGGTAAATTTCTCAGCAGAACCACATCCACACACAAAAGCAAGAAAGACAAAAGAATCAAGAACATTGTAGATGTGTATTTCTCATTATACGCGCACACACATCTATATTCTGAATTGGAAACAGGCTTTTAAATTACTATATCACTTGATCACTGCTTGGTGGCACTGGCGAATGACAAATATAGCTAAATATTTCCAAATGCCCAGTAAAAAAAATATATCATGTCCGTATATCTTTCTGACAGGTCTTCATGCATTTCACATTTCAAAAGCATGACAGGGATCTTATTTCTAAGATAAATTTCCCTATCTACTTATTTCCTCGTGTATTTATTGTGGATCTAACCTTCTACTACAAGAAATAAATAAGCAGGTTAAGTAGATGCTATCTTTTAACAAATAGTTTCTCTAGACTGTATTACAACTTTATGAATGACAAAATAAATCCCTCATTTTTAAATCTTTCAGGATGTACATTTAACAGCATTGCACCTATTGAACTCCAATGCATGCTCTATTATTCATATACAATGAAATGTTCGAATAAGGTTGAGAGACTATCTTAAAAATGGCAATACATACTAGAAACATGGTAGAGAATTGGGAAGCTTGTATACATCTTCGTGATGCATCCTTTTTGTAGTATTTTGGGTTGGTCAATAAAAAGTGATGTTTTGGTATTAAAAGGTAATTTGTTTTTGGAATTTGTCTTCAAACCAACACAGCTACTTGCAGACTTTGTCTGTTCTGGACATCAGTTTGTCCTGGAGTAGCTAGATAGCAAATATATGTATTTTTAGACAAGTGTTGATTTTCTAAAACACATGTTCAAATCTCTGCTGCAGAAACCAATGGAATTTAGAAGTGTTTGACTGGATCATTCCTACTGTTTTGAAATCAGCACTTTTAAATCAAATTTGCCCATTTATTGGTAGTCTTTGATATTTTTCAAAAGTGGAGAAAACTTTATTTTCAAACAACATTAATATTTCAGATCTTTATCATATTGACCTTTGTTAAACTTTTGTGGAGGTAATTAATTACTTCCTAGTTTTTGGCAAACTATACTTTGCTATTACAACAAAACCAATATTGCCCTGCAAACCAGGAACAAGATGTGATTTGTCATCCTAGATTATAGGGCAAGTTCAAGCCATATCTTACAGTGTTGAATGAAATGGCAAAATATGATTTACCAAAAACCAGGAGTGACTTGTTAGGAACATATGGGAGAAGAACAAGGAGAAGGGAGCACTTAAATTCAAGGGCTCCTGGTCTCATCTTGAAACACCTCAATACGGTTTGGCACCATGTTTAACTAAGCCAAAACATGTATCCACAACAAACAGTCAAGAACATTTCAAGGAATCACTCCTGAAACTGGAACTGTACAAGAAGGTCTAGCGCATGATCAATTCCAGGTCCACCATTGTTGGGTAAGCCAGGTTTTGTATCTACAGAGGCACAATGAAACATTATGGAGTTCTGGACAAAACATTTTTACCAACATTCATCAGTGATCTTTAAACTTTACTATGACATTATGAGCATTCTTGAAAATCATGTTACAGACTTCAATCGTTACTTGCGAGGCGGTTCTGTGTATATTACATCACACAGTATTTGCAAAGCTCGGCACTAGGGTTGCCAGCTCCACGTTAGGAAATTCTGGAGTTTTGGGGGGTGGAGCCTGAGGAGGGCGGGGTTGGGGAGAAGAGTGACCTCAGTATGGTACAATGCCATAGGATCCATCCTCCAAAGGAGCCATTTTCTCCAGGGGAATTCATCTCTGCTGTCTGGAGATCAGTTCTAATTCCAGGAGATCTCCAGGCCCCACCTGCAGACTGGCAACCCAACATGGTGATGAAATCGGTAATCTGAAATTGTTCAGTAATGCTTAGAGCCATGCCCTGATCAAATCTGATCAGTCTTGCATACAGACTTGAGTTAATCTCCACTCCAAAAATATATTACATAACTACTCTACCGTTCACACTGTGTGAACAAATTAGATTGAGGATATGATTGCATAATCTTACGCTTGGGGAAAAAAACCATATTAATTGGGTATAGAATCCAGGAACTAAAATCAGGTGTCTGTAAAACAAAACAGGTACTGTTTTAGGCACGAGTAACTGATCTATACAAAGAAAGTTTCTTGAATTCGTTCAGTTAATTTAGGTTTTCTTATCCTGGAATTTTGGAGAAAAAAATGGTGGTAGGCAGTGTTCCCTCTAAGCCGAGTCAGTGTGAGCTAGTTCGCAGTTTTTTAGCCTCCGGCTCACACATTTTTGTCTTCGCTCAGGAAAGATGGCTCCAGAGCAAACTAATTTATGCAGCAGCCAAATCGCTCGCTCATAGCTTTAATGTCAGTAGCTCACAAAGTAGAATTTTTGCTCACAAGAGTCCACAGCTTAGAGGGAGCATTGGTGGTAGGTGTTCTGTGCCCCCCCCCCGCTCTGCCTCTGTCTCCCTACCATACTTATCCTTGAGACATGATTGCACCACACTCAGGGCTCATGGAGACTAACGAGCAACAGTTGACCATGAACCATGAAACACAGAGTTTTGTATTGATGTTTGTATATGGTTTGGAGAGCATACTATTCATCTGGATGATGAGAATAAGACACAGCGAATTGTAGCTTTTAAAAGTTCAAAGTACATCCTGGGGTTTCTCAGAAATCAGTGTTGCATAGCCACCTTCCTGGGTATAACTACCTATAAACTTTGATCTCATTTTAAAAACATTTAAAAGTATAGCCTACATGAGGAGATGGAAGCTGACTAGAAAATGTTGTCTTTTATATATGAGCCAGAGGCTTATGGGCCAACTTGATGCAACCAATAGCCATTACCTTGTAATTCTTACAGTATGCATTAAGCCGTAATGGGAAGTTCATAATTTACTATCTTCCATGGTATTATAATACTGTGTCAATTTTACAACATTAGTCCTGCTACAGAGCTTTTTATAATATACAATCCCTTAAAATAATGTCACATCTGACTATTTAATGCACATGGAGGTATGTTTCATTAACACACCTCTATGAATTTTTACTAGTACAAATATATAATGTAGAAAAAATGGAACATCTGTATATATAATATTAATAAGCCAAACCCCTTTGCACCAATAAAGCGTACAGTTCCATTTGAACACTATTTTCACTTTTCCTTACATACCAAACAATCTCACAAGGACAGAGGAAACTCCTCAGTAAGATACATCAGCATACATTGTAGTTTAGATGTAAAAATTCCAGCTTTCTCTAGCCTTATCAACATGATTCCCTGTTGTCGGCTAATGGCATACTAATTGTTCTAACAATCTAATTTAGTCCATCTGTACTTATGCAGGTATTTTCATTATTCTGGTCAGGGGAGTGTTCTCTCTTATTAACTGATGAAAAAATGAAACGGAACAGTCTCATTCATTCTTGTCATTATTTTAATGAAAATGGATAGGAAAACTAATAATATTCTTTAACATTCATTAATATTTATCATTCAGACATGTGACTACCAGGTTAGAAAGTTAGAAAGTATACACGGAGTTCTGACTCAGAGGGGCGTGGTGAGAGTCTGGAGTGATGACACCTCGGGAATTCCTCCTCTTCCTCAACCTTTAGTGCGTGTCTGTATGCAGACTGAGGCCACTGCTGGTCCAGGAAGGCCAGGCTGGGGGCTCGATGGCCAGCACAGAAAGGAAGAAAATCTCGCTTACCCCCAATGCCTCAAATGCTCTTTCTTAAGTGTCTTGAGGCACCACACCCTTGGTGTATCCTAAGAAATGCAGTTTCCAGGGCGTCTCACATTAGTCATGGTTCCTTCCCAACCATCAGGTCATTAACTGGCCAGACCAGCAGCAGAAGAAATCCCAGTCCTGGCCAACATGGATGTAGCACAAATGGGGGGGGGAGTGAGAAGAAAAGAAGGATTAAGAGGAGCAGGGAAGGGAAACAAAAATAAAGCTGAAGAGAATAATTGTGCACATCCTCCCTTTAGGTTACCAGCTCTTTATGCCCTCGTAACACCTAGGTTAGATTAGTGACATGTGCTATATTTGTATATGTCAAAACAGACTGAAAGTTAAACTGACCCAAGACAACAACTGCTACAGCTGGGATAGACAAAGGGACTCTATCCTGACAATACTTAAAGAATTGGGGGGGGAGGGGGGGGATAAACAGCTAAAATTTTGGATCATCGAGACTGTACAGACTACCAACCCAAACATGTGCAGAGTGCTCCTGAGAAGAGAGTTGTTTTGGATTTACCAACTACAAACATGGGCGCCTTTTGGATTGAATGAGGAAGTGGACTGGACTTGCTGTTTCTGAACATCTGTAATTGTTTTTTGTCTATTCTGTATGCTGACCTCCCTATGCTGCTCCTTATCTCCCTCTCCTTTGTACCCCCTCCCATCTGGTACTTTTCCTGGCTGGCATTGTGGGATGCTAATTGGTGATTGCATCACCCTGGTTTCACTAATATATATTGAAGCCAGTGCAGCAGCTAATAATAGAATTTTCACCTTGATGGAGGGACACACATTCAGACCTACAAAATCGCTGTTACCAGGTTTGTTAGCCAATGTAATAATTTTCATTTCAATTTGGGTGAAATTAATTATACAATTTGACTGACAAATTTTTTTTTTTACAATGTCATTTCACTGTTTAATTCAGAATAAGTTGTGGAGGTGATATGGCTATACCTATGGCCCATCACTAATACCAGGAGTCCAATTATAAGTATACAAGGTAACTTTATCTTTGATAGAATCATTTTTATTCAATAATAATTTATTTTATACATTTGGACAGAATAATGAAGTTTCTTCTCCTTTCTCCCCCCCCCCCCTATTTTTCTTTGAACAATTTCAGGACACAACATCTGGTTTAATTATATGTGTACTAAAACTCTGTTACAGGTCTTTGAATGTGTGTCTAGTATATATAGATAATAGTGACCACTGAGGAAGGCCCTTAGGGGCTGAAATGCGTTTGGTCTTCAGTTGTAAAGTATTTACCCATCATATGTATGTATAGTGGATAAGCTTTTATAGTCTGATCTTAGACAAAGTAATTTTTAATCAGGAAAGTTTTAACATGTGTACACCTTAATAAATATTTATACTTTTATATATATGGTTTAGCTTAGCCCTTTTTGGTTCGTAATACTTAAAGAATGCCACTGGCTAACAATCTGTTATCATTTAGTATGCTGGTTTTGACGCAAAACTCCTAAACAGGCTTGAGACCTGAATATTTGAAGGACCATTTTCTCTTATATGAACCTTCCCGATTATCCAGATCACAGCTGGGGATTTCACCCTACCTATCAAGGGACAATTCCTTTTCTGTGATGATGCTTCATCTGTGGAACCTTTCTATCCCTTTTTTGTGTGTATTCGTTGATAATTATTTTACCCTCCCAACAATATAGATGGAAAATTTGGGTTTGAGTTCAGTAGCATCTTAGAGACTAACATGATTTTTGGGATATAAGCTTTCAATAGTCAAAGCTCCATCCCCAAAAATCTTGTTGGTTTCTAAGGTGCTACTGGACTCGAATCTAACTGTTATACTGCAAACCGACACAGCTACCCTCTGAAAGGAATATTTGCCATCCCATTACTCAATGCAACCTCCTGTATGCCCCAAGAGGTAACTCCACGTCTGAGGAGTAAAAGATCTTGAGAACAGGAGGCATGCTGTGTAGAGGGTGCAATTTGAAGGGAAATGAACAGGGATCGCCCTTTTACAACCACCTGCAAAAATGTACCAAGATGGGGAGGGTCCATTGTTCCTCTACAATGAAGCCCCTCACTCCATATCCCACACTGTCCTCAAGAGGCTCCTGAAACTCAGGAGCAGCTTTTGAGGGGTTCAGGGAGTTGCAGCGAGAAGAAGTTTGAACTCCAATCTATTAACCACTGTTTGGAATCAAGCCCTTGTTATTTATTTGAACAGTTAAAGGAGTTGAAGTGGTTAATTAACTCATCTGCAGTTTTTATCTGCTGCAGGTTATGCTTTTTGTACTGCTCTCGCTCTCTGTTTGTGTATTTACTTTGCAAGTTGTGTTAAGAACTATAGTTAGTTGATAGGCTAGACATATTTTAAAGAATACAAATTTAACAAAGAATTACTGGGCCTTCATATTGTGTTTATGGACACAATAAATGATCCTACCATTTGGAAGGATTATATGATTTTCTATTTTACTTATAATTTCAAATGAACAAATTGTGTTAAAACCAGTTTCTAAACCAGCTCTATCACAATCTATCATCTTCCATGTGGACCTACCTGACAAGTGTGTGAAGGCCATGCATGTTTATTTGTTTTTCAGCTCAATGTACAAACCACTTAATGGGACATCAATTAGAGCAAATAAGTTAAAATCAATAGATTTCAAGTTAATTGGATTCTGGGCCTGGCTTTTCATTAAGGTAACTGGACAATGGTCCACCATTTAATTCTAATCAAGAAGAATTCCTGTCTTAAGAATTAAAGAGCTAATATATTGGAGACATATTTTTAAAATACTGTGATATTGCTATATTTGGGAAGTTTTCATTTGAAGAATGTAGGGTCCAATAAGTTCAAACACATTCTGGAGCAAAATACATATCTGCACGATTGTCTTCTAGTGTCAAATTCATTATATGTTAATTACCCCAATAGTTTAAATTAAATAAGGTGTTCATAATGATTTAAGAAACAGCCCAAGTTTTTCTTTCCACAATTCATCAGAGAATCTCAGAGGGTTGGTTTTTGGGTTTTTTTGGGTTTTTTTTACTTTTTTAAAAGCCATGAACAATAAAGCTTGAGACAGTCATACAAATCACTACGGTCAAGTAAAGAATGAAATCAGTATAACATGGGGACATAGAATGACACCCTCCCATGACCCACTTAAGCAATCAACTCCCCTTGTGCCACCTTTTCCAGAAATAAGGACCATTTATCTAAGGAACTATACAATTCCCTCTCACTCCGAGAAGCGTCGAAATAAACAGTCCACTTTTCCAACATGAAATAGTCCCAGATAACGGAGAGCCAAGAGGCAGCTGTGGGCGGGTTAGCGTTCTTCCAAAATCGGGCTATAGATGATTTGGCAGCTGTGAGCAGAACATTAATTAACTCTCTTTTCATTACAGGAGGTTCGTCTGATGACCAGAGGCCAAGAAGGAGCAACACTGGGTCTAAAGGTAAGTCCACTCCTGTTATAGTATAAATGAGGCGTATAATTGACGACCAGAATTGCTGTACATGATGGCATTCCCACCAATCATGAAGAAAGTGGCTTTATTGCTGCAATTTTTCCAACAGAAAGGTGAGGCACGGGCTGAGTTTGTTTATGTTCGGGAGTGGAGCCAGTGTCAGGATGGCGTGCCTGCCCTGACACAGTCCCGGGACCATCCTCCTCCCCTCAGATCTTGGGGGAGGGGGCAAGCCAGCCCTGACCCCTGGTCTCTCCATCTCACCTGTGTTGCCCCAGTCCAGGCAGATGGGGCTGGCAGCGGAGCCAGGAAGGAGCCTGGAGAAGGGAACCAAGCAGCAGAACCAAGGCTAGCAGAGGTCTTGGAGAAAGAGAGCTGGCTGCGATCACAGGAAGGCCAAGGCAACACAAGATGCCCCAGCCAGCTGCTCCAGTGGCACCAGGGAAGGAAGAGGCCAGCGTGCTGGCTTGGACCATGCCTGCCCCGAAGACGCTGAACCACGGCGACAGGCAGGCGACCCACACCAGCTTCCTGCACGGAGCTAGAGCAGAGGCACACCTGGTCTCTTGTGCATCTGTTGGAGCATTGACCAGGATGGGGTGAGTCTGACTGCTGCCAAGAGTAAGAGCATGGGGCAGAGCCAGAAAAGTGGGGGTCCAATGGCAAGAGCCATGGTCTGGCACACAGTGGCCAAGGCCAACAAACAGGGGGAAGGCAGGGCCAGTACAAGGGAGGGAGGCTTAAAAGGAGACTCAGAGAAGCAAGTTGGGAGGATCGGGCTGGAGATCTGAGGCTGCAAGTCTTTCAGCTGGGGGGAGGAGGACATGGGTAGACCTAAACCCCCTCCCCTCCAATTCTGAGGCTTGCTGAGCATCCCCACGAGCAACCAGCAGAACAGTGGAGGGCAGCATTCCCCAGGGGGCATCCTCTGGGTGTTACAGTTTGATTACCTTTTGGGGGAGATTTGCAAGTGGATCATATTGATCAAATAATTTGGTTTGGGGCTATGGTCATATTGATACTACAGGCTTGTCCCTAGAGCGAAAGAGACAGCTTCCAGTTTACAATATTTACTTGAGCTTTTCTATCAAAGGGATTTATTTATTTAGAAATTCAGTGTGATCCAGTAGCTTTAAGACACCACTACCAGCTGACAGCGAAACATCAAAGACGTGTCCATTCATACATGTCATCCAACTGTCAAACTTGATGGGATCAGATCCTGAGCTCTTTAAGTCCAGAGGCAAAAGCCACAGGGATCGTAGCAATTTTTCTCATTTCTGTGTTGCTTTAGTGAACTCTCTAGACATGATTCCTGGCCCAGCCTTCTAATTGGTAGGAAATAACATTAAACTCATCTTCCCAATGCCTGGCCATTCTGATGTTTCCTGATGCTAGTTAACCTTGATTGTTTGTCCCTGGATTGCTCCTTGCTGTCTTTTGCACACGGCTTCACAGGATAATGACCCGACCTTCTGTTCTCCTAATTAATTTATTTACCAAACTTAGAACTAAAATGTATTAAAACGTTTTACAACATAACAAACAGTAACTAGTTAAAATTAATCTTAAAACCAATAAAGAAATTAAATAGCAATAATCAGTACAACACAAAAATCAAACACATGATCTAAAAGGAGTAATCAGACAGAAGCCTCTCTTTCAATAGCCTGGCAGAACAAGAATTCTGATGCCAACTTCTAGATGATGCCGACTTCTAGTGAGGAGGCTGGATGCACCTTCTAAAGGAGGTAATTCTGCAGCACCTGGGAGCTATTAAAAAGGTCCTACACCTATGGAATGCAAATCTTGCAGTCATAAAGAGTACCCTGAGTAAGACCACTTTGGTAGACTTCGAACAATTGAACTTCAGAGGTCACAACCACTCCCTTGAACCAGGCCTAGAAAGATACTGGCAAGCCAGAGGAGCTGTTGTAAAGTAGGGGTAATTGGTTCCCATCAGCTTATATCTGATAAAAGATGGAAAACAATATATTTAACTGTTTGAAGTATCTGGTCAATTATCAAGAGCAACTTCACAAAGACTGCTTTATAATAATCCAGTCTAGAAATTACTGATGCATGATTGACAGTGGATTAGTCTCAACTGTTACTGGGAATTAGATTAATCAGTCCAAACTGAAAAAGGCACTCCAGCCCACGGCCTAACTACCTCAGTTTGTATTGTCAAAACGTGTTTCCAAGTGGTTTCATCAGGGATCATTTCCTCCAACAGTGAAGAGCCCAGGTGGGTGGGCACATGCAACAAGCCCCGCCCCCTTCTCCTTCTCTCTCTCTTTCCTCCCTTTCCCTCCTTCTTTCCTTCTATTTCTTTGCTTCTTTTTCTTTCTTTTCCTCCTTTTTTCCTTCTTTCTTTTCTTACCTTCTTCAATGGGGAGGTACAAGTCACCAAGACAACGATTCATTTACCAATAAGATGATAAAACTAGTCAGCCTCTGATTTCACCAGCCAAGGAGAAATTTCAAGAAGATACATTGTAAGACAGACCTCTCCAACAACCTGTTCAGAATCTGTGCTGATCACATAATTCTGAAAACTGATGACACCCATCAACCAGAGACAGCTGCCAGGACACAGTGAGGAATGTACAATGTCCCTTGTTGCCTTGATTGCTCTATGTATCATAGAAACATGGTGTAACAATATTCTAAATAAATGAATACAGTTCCCACCAGTTTTTATTTGCTGAGTTGCTGAAAGAAAATGGAAGCAAAGCTATGCAGCATATATTTCCCCTTCTTTCTACTCTAAGGCAACAGCCAAGGAAAAATCAAAGACCTTAATAATCTCAAATTTCTCTGTTGCTGGCTATCATCCTCGGATAAGCTGATCCAAAAATTATATAATTTTCTATTGGAGGATGATATGCAAGAAGAAATAGCAAAGCTATGCATGGTAACATGGATGAAAGATATAGGACATAATTTGACAATAGATGCCTGGTCAAAAACATGGAAATCTATTAAATTATTAAGTTCCACATCATATAAGGAAAATATATTTAAAATATTATACGTGGCACTGGACACCTGATAAACTATCTAAATGTTATAAGAATGTTTCTGGAAATTGTTGGAGATGTAAAAATAACAGGAACATATTACCATATATGGTGGCGGTGCGAGAAGATTCAACATTTTTGGAAAAGTATTAAACAATTAATAACAGAGATTACTGATATAGAATTACAGCTCATACCAGAAATATACCTGCTTAATATAACACCAGATGGAATTAACTAAATGTGATGATTTATGTATTATATTATATATCCTTACGGCATCTA
Organism: Gekko japonicus; assembly: GCF_001447785.1. Lineage (NCBI taxonomy): Eukaryota > Metazoa > Chordata > Lepidosauria > Squamata > Gekkonidae > Gekko > Gekko japonicus. Next base: position 1,697,709 of record NW_015169778.1, read on the forward strand.
GAATCCTCGTCGCAAAATGTTGGAAAACTGAAATCATGTACTATACACACGTTTTCTTTTTTTGTAATGAAAACTTGATAAATAAATAATTAAAAAAATTCTCTGTTGCTGGAGCATAAGCCCACAATTTCTCTTCACAAGCATGCCCGGCGAAGAGCCATATACTTTGTTCAACTAATTTGCAAGATCTAGAACTCAAATATATGTCCAAAATTAAGCTTATGGCCTTTGTCTCAAATCCGGAAGCTGCAGCTGTTATGTACTATGTATAACTTTTCTTTTTTGTAATGAAAAACCGATAAATAAATAATTTTTAAAAAAGGACTGGAGAAAACCGAGGGAAATCACAGGTTATAGGTAAAAGCATAAAATTCCACTCATCCATACATCCAGGGCTATTTTTGGGCAGGAACGCACAGGAACGGAGTTCTGGCTGGCTCCTGAGTTGGCCACGCCCAGCAGGAACTCATTAGCATAATAGGCCACACCCAACAGAAAGGCACCAGAACCGACTGTCCTTCCCAAGTTTTAAGGAGGCCAGATTGGCAACAACCAGGCCCAGGGCGTTCTCGGTGGCGGCTCCACTTTGGTGGAATAAGATCCCAGAGGAGATCAGGGCCCTGCGGGACCTTGTGCAGTTCCGCAGGGCCTGTAAAACAGAGCTCTTCCACCAGGCTTTTGCAGTCACCCCCCATCCACTAACCACCACCGTTAACAACTAACAACTGATAGCTGAAGGTGAGAGAGCTCGGTTTCCTGAAACTTTTAATGACAGTTGGTGTCAGTTGCCAGAAGGGCTGCAATGTACCTTTATCCCTGAGAAAAACAGTGTTTCGTTATTAGCTGAAAGTCCTTGATTTGAACTAGAGAAGCAACATAATATTTGAAATGGGCTTTATCTATAACTAGATATGGAGCAATTAATATTAATAAGTATTTCTGTTTCAAATTAGATACAGTAGGTTTTGCAATTATTTTTCCAACTAAACAATAGCTTTGCTTTTTTAAAAGGAGACACACAGAAGCGATAAGCATATCAGATGTAGGAGACTGCCAGATGTTCATTGTTTCAATTTTCAGACCCAAAATAGATCTTTCAGGATGAACTAGGGTTGCCAATCCCCAGCTGGGGGCAGGGGATCCCCTGGTTTGGAGCCCCTCCCCCCATTTCAGGGCTATCAGAAAGCAGGGAGGAGAAAAGCTGCTTGGCTCTCCATTATGCCCTATGGAGACCGGTCCCCATAAGATATAATGAATCGATCAGTGGGCATCTGGGGCTGGGGGGGTTGTTTTTTTTACTCAGAGGCACCAAATCTTCAGCACAGCTGCTAGTGCCTCTCCTCAACCCCCCATCCAAGTTTCAAAAAGATTGGACCAGGGAGTCCCATTCTACAAACCCCCAAAGAAAGTGCCCCATCCTCCATTATTTACAATGGAGAGAAAACATTTAAAAGGAACACAGCCCCTTTAAATGTGATGGCAGCTCACCTGGAACTTGCTTTGGCGTTCCCTCTACGAGAGCCTCCCTCCCCTCTCCTGGAGCCTCCCAGTAAGCCCCTCGCTCACTTGTCAGCTTTACCTGGCAACCCTAGGATCAACCTATATCCGGGGAGGGGCGGGAGAGAGACTTAATCTGTCCCCCCCTCCACGTCTGTTTGTTGCCATTCTCTACTGATACTTTGCCCTCTTTTTCTGTTTAGGGATTTGTCCTTTCAGAGAGCTCAGGGAGCACATAATACAGTCTTATCATTTTAGTGCTACATAACTAATCACATTTTTATTGCATGCTGATATCATGCTGATACACTTTTAGAGCGAGAACAATGCTTCCAGGACTTACCACCCAGGTAGTTTGAACCAACCGCATCATTGATTTGTCTCACTCTGTAGGGATATTGTGGCACAGAGGCAGCAGGGGAGGCCAGAGGAGGCCCTAACTACTGGGCGAAAGGTACCAGCTGCTCCAGGCAGTAGAAGCCTGATGGGCCCGGCAGGAGTCGGGGCACACCACTTGGAGGAGAGTCTCCTCCCACCAGGCAGCAGCTGAGCATAGCAGCAGAGACAAGAGGTTTGCTAGCCCAGGGCACTAGTTAGAGCAGGGGGGACAGCAAGGACCTCTTACTAGCTTTATGCAAACCCTGATAGGGCAGGGCAAAGCAGGGAAGGGGTTAAAAGAGACAAGGCTCAGAGAAGGGAGGGGCACTGCTGTACTTGGCAGCATGGGTGGAGCCACAGGGATAAAAAAAAGGAACTGTCAGGAAAGACAAGGGATGTAAGGAAGGTAAGGAAGGCAAGCTGGTTAGGAAATGCTAAGATGGTGCAGACAAGGGAGGAAGAAGAAACTAAAAGAGGAGCTGGGGCAAGATATCGCTGCCAGACCTGATAGAATTGCCCTAAGAGAGAGACACAGCTCAGCCCCAAGGCACTGAAAGTGCAAAAAACAGGCAGGTGAAAGAAACTGTGCTCATGAGGAAGCCCATACAGACTTTGCTGATTCAAATAAAGAGTACCACTGTGCCTGGTAAGTCCCTGCTGCCCATGGAAATATGTCCTGCTGCCCCCAGGAAGGGCCATGGACACTCACTCACCTCTTAATGCAACTGCTGTCTACCAGATTGCCAGAGCTCGGAGGCACATCTCACCGCTGCCAGAATATTAATGAAAAACACTCGATGCCATTTTGGCTGAGTGCTAGGATAATGACCAAATCAGAGCTAGTGTGAAGTAATAATAATTATTCATTATTTAATTATTTTAAACCTTTCTAGGCCACATTTCCACTCAACTTAGGGTCCCCAAAGCTGCAAACAATAAAAACATTAAAACAAGTTAAACAGATACACACAAACACACACACACACACACACACACACACACTATAATAAGACAATTAAAACTGGCATATGAACAGGAAGGAGGGCCGATGATAATCAGTGAGAGAACATCATACAAAATGGAAAAATCGTCACCCACTAGTAGAACTGAGGAGGGAATTCCATCATTTTGGTGACATAACTGAGAAGGCCCTTTCTTGGGTTGCCACCCATCTTGCCCCAGGGCCTCTGAAGAATACCATAGTGGTCAGGTAGGTTCATATAGCAGTTAGTGTTACTTCAGTTATGCTGGCCCTAAGCCATTAAGGGCTTTAAAGGTCAACAAAAGCACCTGGAATTGGGCCCAGAAGCAAATCTGGAGCCAGTGTAGGTGGAACAAAACTAGAGTGATACAAGGGGTGGGGAGGGAGGCAGAGCTCCAAATGGAGCTTGAAAGTCAGAAGGCAGAGGAGGAAGCAGGAGGAGGAGGTAAGTCCACCCCCATCCTGCCAGTTCCTCCCCGTTCCCCCCCCGCTCGATCTCCCCCCTCTGGCCTTCCCCCCGGCTCCGAAGCCTCACGGCTTTTTCTTCTCCCCCCCGGCTCCAACGCGAGGGCCCCCCTCCCGGCTCACCGCTCACTTTCCAAGCGGCGGCGGCGGCAGCAACGTCGCAGAGCGTTCCCTGCGCATGCGCAGGGGATGCTCTGTGAGTTTTTGGGGGATTTA
>NW_015169778.1:1701501-1705425 GCF_001447785.1 Gekko japonicus
GTCTTCTTTCCCCCCTCCCCCCAGCTCTGAAGCGAGGCCCCCCTCCCGGCTCACCACTCACCATCCAAGCGGCGGTGGCAGCAGTCGCAGAGCGTTCCCTGCGCATGCGCAGGGGACGCTCTGTGAGTTTCGGGGGGATTTAAACATCCCCCCGATGTTTTTTTCCCAGATTTAGGTTTTTTGTGCACATGTGGGGACCGCCCCACGTGCGCACAAACCTCTCCCTCCCCCCCAGGTCCCCCCGATGTGCGGATTTAAGTATCCGCACACCAGGGGGCGACTTGAGAATTAGATTGTAGCTTCCAAACACTCTTCATGATCAGCCTAATTTAGATGTTACCAGGGTATGCCCCACAATGGCAAGATCTTTTCTGCTCAAGAAAGGCCACAGCTGGCTCACCAGACAAACTCTGTGAAAGGCACTTCTGGCTACTGCTGCCACCTGCTTTTCTAGCAGCACCCCCAATCTATACACCTGCTCTTTGAGGTGGAGTACAACCTCATCCAGAACAGGAGATGCCTCCATTCTGGGTCAGTCCTTCCTCCCATCTCGGTTTGGTTTGTTTGCCCTCAGACATCCCAAAACTGCCTCCAGTTCATGGTTTTCACAGCCTCCATGGTATCCACCGGAAGCATGAGACAGAGCTGAATATCGTTCACATATTGATGACAACCCAGCCCACATGAACTGTCCTAAAGGCTTCATGTAAATGTTTAAAAGCACCAGGGACAAGACAGAACCTTGTGGGACCCCACAGGCCAAAGGCCAATGAGCCAAGAAGCAGTCCCCCAGCACCATCATCTACTCTTCAGGCAGGACTGAAATCACTGCAGAACATTGCCTCCCATTCCTCATGTGATCAATGGTATAAAAAACTGCTGAGAGGTCCAGGAGAATCAACAGGGTTACACTTCCCCCTTCTGTCTCCCAGTGAAGGTCACCTACCAGGGCGACCAACGCTGTTTCAGCCAGGCCTGAAACCTGACTGGAAAGGATCCAAACAATGGTTAGATAACTGGAGTAGGCCTGGGAAGACCAAGATTCAAATACTTGCTCACTATGAAACTCAGTGTGTTTCTTTTATCTGTGTTTCAGCATAATCTAACTCACAGGCTTGTTGTGAAAATAAAATAGAGAAGAAAACCACATGAGTTCCTTGGAGGGAGGGTGGGATTTGGGGGGGACGGGGACAGAATAGAATAAATAAACAATTAAAATAAAGTATCAATACCTTGAAGTCAACCATTGTTCAACTCTCAAAACACTTTCTGGAAGTCTGTTAAACTATCAAACTGAATTAATAGTGTTATCAAAGTTGGAAAAGACACTAAGCCTGTTTTAATCTCTAGTCAGGCTGACATGACGATCAGCATCCCTGGACCTTTTCTTCAGACAGTGAACATTATATTTTTATAGATAAATATATAACTGTATCTATTTCCATCAAGACTTCTCTAATCAGAAGCCATTCAATTAGAATTGAATGCTCTTTTTTTTAAGTGATCCTTTCCCCTTTGTTCACAAGTGAGAACTAAAACATAAAATGAAACCGCTAGACTGGACTCCTGCTCTTCATATATTTATCTGAAGGTGTTGGCTGCTCTTTTAGCTAGAAGCAACCTCCAGAAGATTCCTATTTATCTCCTTGACAATCAAGGAGTGAATGACTGACAGTAACATAGCCTTATCTAGGCCTCCTGTCTGTGGTGCATTCTACTAAGTGATGTCATCGCTCTTGCAGAAGAAAATAAGCAGATTATTACAGTGACTAGAAGCAAACTAAACATTTGGATTTTTGCATGGACAGATTTACACACTGTCTGTCAGATAAAGCACAGTTTGCCTGCTGCTTGCACAACAAGAATGTGCCTGACAGCTTCTTCCCAGCTTTAGTATCTGATTACATAAATAGGCCATTCCCCACCATTCCTAAAGACTGACAGTCTGTCTTAGTTTAAAGAGCAATTTCTGACTATCAGCTTTTCTGTCTTGCACACTGCTCTGATTAACATCAGGGCACTTCCTGGAGGTCCAATCTGTTGGCATTTCTCTTTCTGTTCTCTTATATGCAGCATTATATTAAAAAGTCACGGCTATATGAAACAGAATATTAACTGTATGAACCTGACAAAAAATAATATTGTAATCCTAACCTTAGGTTTAACATGCTAGCAATGTGTTCTGAAAGTGGACCAATAAGGAAATCTTCAATTTTTGCGAAACGGAAAACTGGTCAACAAAATTACACAACCTCAGTTGTGACTGGCAGTACCATCCTAAGCAGAGTTACACCCTTCTAGCCCATTGACTGGAAAGTATTCAGAAGGAGGTACTTTTGCTTAAGAGGGCAGTGTGAATTCAGTATGATCAACTGATTTTTACAGTTATCAACAATTATATTCCCTTCATTCAAGTAATTACACTATATATTTTATCACAGGTCCATTATTATTTCTTTATGAAGGAAGCATGATGTGGCACAGAGCACTGGCTTATCTGAATTCTTCTTAAGGCAAATGCAAGGGATTTGGATTCCAGCGCACAGGGTGAATTTGGTGAAGGGGGGGGCAACTGGAGGGTCACCACTTTACACACAGAATATCTATAAGAACATAAAACTATAAGAAGAGCTCAGCTGTGTAAGGGCAATGATACATTCTAGTCCGACAGTGACCAGACAGTGCCTCCAGAAAGTCCACAAAGGGCGTGAAGACAACACCCATGCAGAACTAAGCTACAAGCTGCAATCAGGAGACACATTGCCTCTCATCACAGGATCAGTTTAGCCATCATGGCTAATAACTTTGACAGGCCTCCAACCTCAATATTTTTTAAAAAAATCTTTGTTTAAAGCCAACTATTTCTGTGGCCAGCGTCACATCTTATTCCAATGAATTCCACAATTATACCACAGGCCAAACACATATTTTCTATGCTTGAAGATACAAGCTTCAGCAGCCCATAAGGATAACACTCCCCTTACAGATGGAAGGAAGCATTACAACTGAGGAATCCGGCTCACGCTGCATACCTGAGCCTGAGAAGAAAGTCCCTCCATCCTCTTCCTGTCCACCACATTTGTTTGCAGTGCCTGCAGTACCAGGCTTGTGGCAGCTGCCCATCAGCCAGATGGGAGATTGGCTAGATCAGTGGTGGGCAAACTCATTAGTCAAGAGAGCCAAATATCAACAGTAAAACGATTGAAATTTATTTTGAGAGCCAAATTTTTAAAACTTAAACTATATAGGTAGGTACATTGTTATTAACTTAATTAGGGTACTCCTAAACAGGGATCTGAATCCACTTCTGCTCTGCCTTGTCCAAGTTCTATATCTTAGCTACTCCACCTCAGCTTTCAGAGTGAGACAGGTCAGGCTAAGAGTATGCATACCTCAATTAAAACAGACCCCTTGAGAAAACACAGATGGACCTTCTTTCCCCAATTCCTTCATTCAGTGGCTTGGCATACAAGAGGTTTCTGCTTTAATTCCAAGCGTCACTGGCAGCAGGTGCATGGAGAGACCTTGTTCTACCCTTTGAGATCACCACTACTAGAAACCATAAGTTTTAAGCTAGATGGTCCAATGGGCAACTTGGAGGGGAGGGGGAAGACAGCTTTCCTGTGTTCTTCAGTTTCATAATTCGCCTCCAGACTTGCTCAACAATGCCTAGAACAGTGATGGCAACAAGTTGTACACTTACAGGAGAGTAAGCCTAATTGAACACCATGGACCTTATTTCTGAGTAAACAATCATAACCGTGCGCCGCTAGTCTCACAAGCAAAACCTTTCCATTCCCTGCCCTGCAGCCCTGTGAATAAAAAGTCTGAAAGTCCCTTGCTAATTAAATCTCCGAGCAAAACCTGAAGGAGTGGAGAACAACTCAGATGGAGGCATCTAAGCAAAGAAGGTGCGTATGCGTG
>NW_015169778.1:1705887-1706027 GCF_001447785.1 Gekko japonicus
TGGCCAGACAGACCAACACAGGTAGACAGACAGATGGACAGGCAGAGACAGATGCCAGAGAGACAGACCAATACAGGCGGGTAGACAGAAAGATGCCAATTTTTATTTATTTATTTAATTCCCTGCCCTCCTTGAAGCAA
>NW_015169778.1:1707677-1753292 GCF_001447785.1 Gekko japonicus
AGAACGCCCGGGCAGCCTGCAGCCCAGGCACTCATGGCTACCCCCCCCAAAAAAAAAACAGCCTTCACCAGCCCACACTTGAGCGCCTAAGAAGCCTGCAGCGCAGGGGCTCAGGGCCACTCCGCACAAGAAACAGTCCCCGCCAGACCGCGCCGGAGCGCCCTCGCCTCCCATCCTCCCTACCCAAAACAAACCTCCGCCCCTGCACCCAAGCCGCCCATGGCCTGGGTGCCTTCACCCACCCCACCTAAAACAAGCTCCTGCCCCCCCCAAACCCCCAGCAACTTACAATTTTGCCGGCAGTAGTACGGCAAGCAGAGGCAGCACGTGCTGCCTCCCGCTCCAACTGAGGGCTCCTGGCAGCTGGGGCGGGGCTTAGGCCCTGGCTGCCCAGCAAATCAGCAAAAAAAAAAGTTTTTAAAAAGTAAAAAAAAAATTCACTTTCAAAGCGGGGAGGAACTCTGCCGGGGCTTCTCCAGACCCGTTTTCTTGCAGCTCACCACAGAGGAACTCCAACTGGCCGACTACGGAAGAGCCACACTAAAGGGGCCAAAGAGCCGCAGGTGGCTCGGGAGCCGCACTTTGCCGACCACCGGGCTAGATAGCTGACAGGCATGGGTAGAGGATTTCTCTCCAAGCCTCTCCCGGAGAAGAGATTTGCTGGCTGATAGCGTCTTGCCTCATCAGAGCAAGCTGGCACCACAGTTGATGCCACAACAATAAGTACAGTTGGAGGGAAGGAATAGAAGAGAGGATATCAGCTATTGAAAGGTGTTATTCATGCTTGGTTGATACTGGTTGGGTATGGGGTCTTTCAGCAGTCCCAAACTGGGGATTAGATGGTGATGGTGTGGCTATAATTCTTTGTGAGTCTTCCCTGCACCAATGCACTGGGAAAGTGGGAGACAGAGGAGGAGGAGGAGGAGGAGAAAAAGAAAAGTTGGTTTTTATTATACTCCACTTTTTTCTACCCTAAGGAGTCTCAAAGCAGCTTACAATCACCTTCCCTTCCTCTCCCCACAACAGACATCCTGTGAGGTAGGTGGGGCTGAGAGAGTTCTGAGAGAACTGTGACAGGCCCAAGGTCACCCAGCAGGCTTCTTGTGGAGGACTGGGGAATCAAACCCAGTTCTCCAGATCAGAGTCCACCACTGTTAACCACTACACCATGTTGTCTCTGTGGGAATGTATATACTTTGTAGTTGATACCAGGGACAGGTTGGTGTCCTTTTGGTTTACTGTCCACCTAGGTTACTAGTGGACATTCTGGCCAAACTAGCAGATGTGGTCTCAGGTTTGGTATAGGAGATTCCTAAAATGATTAGCACTGTGGTAATCATGGAACTAAACAAGGTTATTGTGGGCCCAACTCATGAAGAAGAACATATGTTGTATTGTTTTTTGTACCATATGGTAAGGGGACTAGAGGCTAAGAACTTATTGTAGTTAGACCATTATCTACTAAAGAGAAGGTTGATCTTGTCATCTCCCCTCCACAGTGGCAGTGGACCTCCAGAGACTAATGAACCCAGGCAGATTCTAGAATGCCTTGGGAGATTTTAAAAGCCTCAGTGATGACCGGAATGCCACACCTTTCAAGGACAAATTAGGGAAGTCACTTGCTGATACCATCTCCCCCCTGCCACTTAGTTCACAAGGGAGCTATAGAGATTGGAATACAACTAGAATGTCTGTGGTAAAAAGACTTGTGTCAATTCATATAGAACATACCACAGGGACCATTTGGAGCCTTATGAGGTGTTGTTGACTTTTTTTCCCCACTGCTGTAATTTTGCTAGCTGAACTGTGTTCAGCACAGTTGTTAAGGGTAATGATATAAACTCTGATGTCAGAGTCCAAAATTAAAAATGAATTTGATATTTGGTATGATAATTTTGTACTTTTTCCCCCCTGACAAAATCTCTATGAACTTATCTGACGGTAGCCAATTGGGATGCAGGCTGTGCAGAAGTGTCAATAGCATCATCTGGACAGCTTTAATTTGATTACCCTGAGTGATGTTTACAGGATTGTTGGAACTGTAAGGGCCACCATGTTTAATTCAGATCCCTATCTATCCTGGCTCATAAAAATTTGCTAAGACAAAATAGGTGTCTCATGAGAATAGGAGATTTATCTATGGTGAAGGGAATCTTTCCAAATCCTCTGAAGATAGCTCACCTTGGATAAAAGGATTTGGACAAATGAGAAGACGGTTTCATATCTTCCCCTTTTTGGCAGTGTGATAGAACAGGTAGTGGTGGAATAGCTCCAGATATTTCTGGATAACACATCTTCCCTTGACCCTTTGTATATGGCTTCAGATCTAGCTTCGGAGCAGAGACAGCACTAGTTACTCTTGGCAGATGATCACTGTTTGTAAATGGGCAAGAGATAGGTCCATCTTGACCAATCTGAACCCTTTGACACTGCGGAGCGCTCTGTTTTAGAATATTGTTTAGAACTACGTTTGGTACAGACATGCAGCAATTTTAGTCTTTTCTACAAAGCTTTTTAATAAACTGAGGTCCGTATACCTGAGAGCCTCTCCCTGTATGGACTGAAATGCCACTCACAAGCTCCTCAACATATTGTTGTCTCTTTCTTCTTGGCAGTTGGAACAGCTGAGGGGCGGTTGGTACAAAACTGTTCACACCCCCACAAAACTTCAGTTCTTAAGATTCTTTGGGGAAAGTATGACAGTTGTACTGGTATAAAATTGCTATCAGTGTGAACCATCAATTTGCCCAAAGTATGTAGTCAGTAGGAATGCTCCTATTGTTTTTCATAAATCTGAACTGTACCCTTCATTTTTATATAACTGATCTCTTTGAAGATGGGTAGTCATGTGAGTCTGTCTGTAGCAGCAGAAAGAGCAAGAGTCCAGTAGCACCTTAAAGACTAACAAAATTTGTGGCAGGATATGAGCTTTCGTGAGTCACTGCTCACTTGTGAGCTTTCGTGTGTCACTGTTTACTTCTGAAGAAGTGAGCAGAGACTCATGGAAGCTCATACCCTGCCACAAATTTTGTTAGTCTTTAAGGTGCTACTGGATCCTTGGTCTGATCAACTTGAATCAAGTGCTTACATGCAGGTATTTCAATGGCTTCATTATTTTTCAAAGAATATCAAATAGTTTGTCTTTGTGTCTAACTGTATTGCTGTTCTGGTCAATAGTTACAAACCAAAATTAAACTGTCACACAAAGATCTCCCTCTAACATAGGTTAGATTTTTTAGTAATTTCTCTACTGCTATTAAAATCTGCTTTTTTCACCAAAATTTAACTAAAAGAGTTGATTGCAATTAGTAAAAACACAAACTTATGAGACATTCATACATTTACCCCCCCCCCCCCGCTAAACATAGGAAGGTGTTAATGAAGTTATTTGAAAAATGTTTCTAAGCTCTGAAAAGGGTAAGCACATAAAGAGCTCGGCTGGCTTCAGTGGTAAACAATCACAAGTCATAACCACAATATTGTTCCTAGTTATTTCAGCTATAACTTGCGAGGCTTCAGAGCCAGACAAACCAGATGAAATATGTTGCTTCAGGTCTGCTCTGATGGATCCCTCTGAAATATCCACATTATTGCTTTTATTTTATTATGTACCACACTTCATAACTGTACACTGCAGAATACAATAAAAACTGCACTACAGTGCTTTAAGTACTTATTAAATAGGTCAAAAAGTTACCATAACAAATAACTTGTTCTATTCAGTACCCATTAATAACGTATCTTGTTGTGCCTCTAAAACAAATGTGGGGGCAGGGGAAACACTTCAGAAACTCCTCCAGTTCTGTTTTCTTTGTGTTAAAAGTAAACAGCAACTGCTACACACAGAGTCCCTCTTTAAAAAACATGCCTCTGAATTCTCACAGATAGACCCACACAGCAAAATGACAACATTCCTACACTATTAGCCCATAAATTGTATAAGATAGACAGGGGATACCAAGAACAGAGATCGATATACAGGGAAAGATGCCACTGGAAGTGAAAACTGAAGACAGATGCATATCCAATGAAATCGATAAAGCTGTAAATTTGTCTTCAAAGACAGTCGATAGGTCTTTTTAAATGTAACATCCAGATTGTAAGACACAGTTACTGGTCAACGTGAGGCAACGTGAGATAAATATTAGATACCTATATATCTATTTCTCAAGTATGGGCAGCTCTGTGGATATCTAAATCCATGGATGAGGCCCATATTGCAAGAAAGGAGATTTTTCTCTAAGCTTGGAGGATCCCAAAGGTTTGCACAACTTCCTCTGCCACAGTATTTTCAGGCTGAGCAAGGAAAGCTGGGAGCCATGCTGGCCTCGTTGGCCATAACTGTGAGAGTGGACGGGGTTCAGAAGCCATAGTGACCCTGTGGCAGAGGCCAGGAATTGTGCCAGGCTCATTGTCATTGATGTCAGGGGGGAGTTGGGGATAAGAGCTGCACTGGGCTTGCAAGAGTTGGGGGAGAGATGTACTGGCCTCATCAGCATTAGTGTTGGTGTGGGGGGTTGCTGGAGGGTAGAAGTGCTGTGTGTGTACAACGGACTGGTGGTGGAGGTAGTGAAAGCAGTGACATGGGGCAGGAGCACCTGACTCACCAACATTAATGACATGGGGAGTGGGGGTGGGATCTCACTGGTGGATGCCAGGAGCCCTAGAGGGCTCACTGACCCAAGACTGTCTGACAACTCATCTACAACTGTGCCTGGATCAACTGACTGGCATCATTGATACCAAACAAAGTATTACACTAACAAAGCTATCTGAAAATTAACACAGCTGTGGAAGAGAGGAGGATACGCCCTGACCTGTATAACCCAGGCTAGCCCAATCTTGTCAGATCTCAGAAGCTAAGCAGGGTCGGTCCTGGCTGGTATTTGGATGGGAGACCTCCAAGGAATACGAGGGTCATGACATGGAGGCAGGCGATAGCAAACCACCTCTGAACGTCTTTTGCCTTGAAAACCTTACAGGGTTGCCAAAAGTCAGCTGTGACCTGACAGCAAAAAAAACCCCAACACAATTCACAATCGCTGAATATTTAGCAGCAGTGATTGCCTATAAGAGGGCTGGATTCCTATCTATTCAAGACCTTTGAGTCAGAAGAACAGATAAGAAGAAGAATATACTCTCACTTCAAGTACAAAAGTGGGTATTACATAACCATGTTTGCTCTGCCCCAGCCATTTTTATATTGTACATCTGCTTCAATCAGAAACATGAGTACCTCAACTTCCTTTTAAATAGGATCAACTGACCAGCTCTCTGGGCTGATGAAACCCAGTTGCAGGCACCACACAAAAACATGTAAGACATAGAGAATTGGATATGTGTGATATAGAATGAGAAACTATATTTTACAAGTCAGAAAATCAAACAGCAAATGAAATAATTTAGAAATCCATTATGTTTTCAAATATCACAATTTATAAATGCATCTCATTATTTTGCAGCCCAACCATATGCTTATCTTTTCATTTACAAGGGCTTTTGGGTTAAACTAGAATGCTAAACCTAAGAGAAGGGTTTGAATTTTTTTTCCAGTATACCAACAATTGGTACCTGAACAGAAAACGATACACAGGACCCAAACACTAATCACAAAAGCAGTACAGCTTTAAAGAGCAATGGTCTGGTATCCTCTGCATTTGCACAAATTTTAAAAATATGAAATTTGGCAGTAGCTTGCTAGGTTGACTTTTATCACTGATCAGTTGCACCCTGAGCTAAAACTCAAAAATGATACAGGTCAAACAAGTGAAAGCCAGCATTAGAACAAAAGCAAGCAGGACTCTCCTGAACTGCACTGATGGCAAGAAGAGGCATTGTGGAAACTGAAAGAACAAATTTACACAGCTGTTGAGATATAGGAGAAGGAGAGTTCATGGTCAGGAAGGATGTTAAGGTTATGGACAGTGGAGATAAATGGATGGCTTGAACATGTAGACAGAGGTGAGGGAGCTGTGATTGAATAGGCTACTGTAGCTCAGCGGAAGCACTTCAGTCTTGCACATAGTATAAAAAGACTCATGGCAGAAAAAGAAATCAACGATAGCATATAACGGTTCTACCAAACCGGTGCATCAATATAAATTAAATTTAAAACTTAGGCTGCATACAGTAGAAATCATATTACACTTGATAAATCTCTACTTAACTGAAAGGAAATGGAGCTCCTGATGACCTCTCTATTCCTGCAACTGTGCTTATTTATAAAATCCAAAGAAGTCGCTTTTGAATCATTTCAAAGTACCATTTAGAAAGTCCAGCTAGTTAAATACATCCTAAGGCTATGACCCTGGAAACACTTGCAAGGGAGTAAACTCTGCCCAAACCAGCAGGACTTACTCCTGGGTAACACTGGGTTTTAGTAGCAGAGCACCAATATGTTGTTTGAGCAAAGATGATACTCAATATGTTCCCTATGTTTATGTCTTACACCCATGCTAACTGTTCTTTTGTCAGTGGCAACAATTCTATGAATACTAAAACAACTGGGGGCAGAATCACACGCAGAATTTTAGATCCATCCCCTACTGAAATGAAGAGCAAGTGGAGAAGAAGCAAGAGTTGTTTAAAAGTAACCAATGATGTAAGTTGTAGAAAAGTAGCCCCTATCATATGGATCTAACTTTGACAGCAACCCAAAAAAATCAAGAATATGAAACAAATTACTTGTAAATCACATTAATAAGAAAGGTTTTTAACTGTAGCATGTAGAATATTAACATCTGATGTGCCTATGAATAGTCACTGCTACCAGTATACATTAAGTGTTGTAATTGGTTTAAATCAGCATGGACCATCTGTCTTTAATACTCTTATTACAAGGCAGTAAGCAGAGAACTATTAGAGCTGCAGTATAAGCTGTAAGATCTTTACCCGTTCTTAAATCATTTAAAAATAATGAGAGCTTTAGCCTTTATCTAATTAACGAGTGCCTTCTTTGAATTAGAAAAACTGTATCATTTAGCCCACGGTTGTTTAGTAAATTGGCTTGGTGGCACGTAAGCTAATGCAGGGTAGCAGTGCAGTGTCTTGTTCCTGGCTTATTACTTGAATTATAATTCAATGATCACCTTAGATCATGGGCTATTCATAAATCAGGAGCCTGACATCAGATGAAAAATTGTATTAATATATGAAACTTATTATATAGTACAAACTGCTCTCTTGATAAATTACATTGTTCAGGCTTGACAATGATTGCATTTAAAACATTATTCCAGTTTGCTGTTTTACAGACTGAAACCTCTTCATGAAAAATTTACAATGCTCCTCTGTGTTTTGGAGTCAGAGGGCAATAGTAGCAAATGGCAGACATAACACCATACTTTAGATTTGCTGGCAGCAGCAGAGGACAGAAAACACTTTTAAGTGCAGGAGAGAGGGGAGGAGGGGAACCCTCAGATGTGCCCTTAGAATCTACATATCCCGTTTTATGAAGATACTAATTGTCCTCTGCAGCAGAAGCACAGTAAATAATGAAATTTTAATTTTAGCTTTCCGGATTGCTTTCTTCTAGATAGGTGCACGTTTTGCAGGAATTTATAGCTTGAGAAGCAAAAATAAAGGGGCAAACCCATGAAGTTTAATTTGAATTGAGACTGAGCTCCTCAGATGATGCGTTATGACAAATGCTTTTTGCCAAGGCTGACTGGGTTACTCATGCTGTAGTTCCATATTATTTACATTAATTACATGAAGGCTGCTTTGTTAATGGTACATTCTGGTGTGGGTCGCAGCGTGATATGCTAATGATCTAAGAAAAATCTGCCTCTTCAGTATTTATGATAATTTGTAAGAGGAAATAGGATTGCTTTTATTTCTTCAAGAGAGTGAACAAAAAAATTAGAACGAAAACAATGTGTTCATGGGGGGAAAGCAAAAGGTTCTAATCAGAAGACATTTTAGTGTTGTAAGCAGAAAGCAACCATCTTGTTTGGGGTTGCTTTTTGTCATAACCTTTGACAAAGCCATAGCATGGCAGGTCACTTGATCTTGTAGTGTGAAGAATGAAGATGATTGCCCGCTGTAAATAAAATAATTTTAAAATCCCCTTAAAACCACAAATTTTAGTCTCCATTTGGCTAGATGGCCTAGGGGTAAAGGCTGCTGCTGTTCCTCTGTTCAATTTGCAGCCCCTCTTAAACAACAAAATGACTACAGTGTCATATTAGGTTCTCCAGCTTCTAAACTCAGATAATCCAAAGACCATACAAGAAAACAAGTTTATTACTAACTTTAAAACCTCTCTCCTTGTTTTTTTCCCAGCAACAAATGAGGCTTTTCTAAAGAAACAATGCTTCTCTGTTTTACTTTGGTTACCACCAGTTCTAAACAGTGACTATTGTGCAGCAGTTCTCAATGATCTGATGATTTTTTAAGCTCCAAGTGTACAATCCTGCTCTTACTCAACAGCAAATGTGCTACTGGTTTTAATGGAGCACGACTGAAGCCCTAAGGACCAACTCAGTGTCCTATCACACAGATACATGTGTAAACTATAAGGAAGCAGATATTAAGTTGCACCTTCAGTACACATTCCGAAGTCGCACCCTTAGGTGAAAACACATTTTAACAGGACAACACTCCCATAGTAAAATATGTTTACAATAAAAGTAAATATTTGTGCGGTGGTAATGAATACCTGCATTGACAGTGAGACCCGGGAATTTTATCACACACAAAAACACACATATACTGGCATAATTTTTAAACATTTGCCATGCATAAAAGTTCAGATCAGTTACTGACATCGTAAGCACGGACCACATTTGTACTTTAGGGTGAAACTAGGTGTTACTGTGACATAACGTATTTGTCAGAACGCAGTTTGTGACAAAAATGATTTGTTAGGTAGGGAGCAGGAGATGTTTCCATACATAGGACAGGTAGACGGGACTTGAAAGGCACAGGGCATCTGGGGCAGCTACCCTGGTCCCTGTGCTGGGGAGGCCAGCAGCAGCCACTGTGAGCAGGACAGCAAGCTGACTGCCAGGTTAGCAGCAGCTGCTACAATGGGAGACAGAGAGGCGAGCCTGAACTTCTTCCCTTTCCCCTTTTCGTTGGAGTGGGCCATGGCGCTTTCTAGGGCAGGCCTGGGGGGAGACAGAGGAGGAAGCAACCCAAACACACAGCCCACCTCTGCCTCTTTGCTGCCACCACCACCTCCAACAACACCTTGATGTGGTGGAACTGCAGTTCAAGTCAAGGAGATGGGGAGTAGAGCCGCCCTCTCCAGCCACAACAAGCCTGTGGTCATGGTTCAGGGACTGAGGGGAGGAGGAAGAAACACAGCCCTCCCCCATACCTCTTTGTGGGCAGTGGCTTCAGTCATGCAGTGGTGGGCCATCTGAAAATAACCTCTATGTTAGCAGATATACTTGGAAAGAAACATTCCACTCAAGAATTATCAGAAAATACCATCCTGGAAAAGCTATAAACATCAAAACTCTATATGGCAATCGGCAACAAGTCATCAAGAACAGAACCCCTGATGATGCCACTTCAATAAACATTCCTAGGCCCCGTTCACATGGCGAATTTGCCACAGGAAAGCCATGATTGGATGGTGGATTTTCCGGGTACAATCACATTACAACATCTGGCAAGTGGAGCGCACCCGTGGCCAACCCGTGGCATGCTGCCGAAAATGCGCGATAAAAAAATACCTCCTTGAAGGTAGTAGCAAACGGTTTGCCACAGGCTGCCTCTGGACTCCCTTGGTGTGATCGTGCCGGCATGGCTTTTCCCTCTTGCCATCTTCGTTGCCGTACACACGTCAAGGGCCGGAACCATGGTTTGCCACCGACGCATCTGATCGCGTTATTGTGCGGCTGATTGCGGCACCGCAAATAGCCACGCCTCCCCCCCCCCCACGTTTTCCGGCCTGTGTGACTGGGGCCCTAGTTTGTCTTCATCGATAATTATTTTCAGAAGCAGAAAGAGCTAATACATTCAAGTTAGCTGTACTTCAATGAATGCTCATGTGACTCCACCAAATACCAGTATTTTAATGGTCACGCCTGAAGTTCTAGTCCCCAAAATCTCTGTTGGGAGATAATGACACCTTTATCACCTGAACCTATACTAAGGATGCCCAGGGACATTTCATCAGGATTTTAATTACTTTTATCCTGCCATTAACCTGAGCCTTAATCTTTAACTGTTTTAGGGTATATTTCATTTTCCACATGTTGAGGGAGAGATTTACAAATCGTACATTTCAAACACTTCTAGCAACTGAGCTATATTAATCTATATCTATATCCACTTCCTGGGTAGGTCTACAATTTGATTTCCCAGTTTTCAGACCAAGGTATATAATGGGCTATTTTAGATTGTTTTCCTAGTAACCAGGATGTGTTGAACTATTGTAGCTTTCTTACTGCACGGTATATGTACAGTTACTCCTGTTTAAATCCACTGAATGTAACTGACTTGAACTGGAATGAGCTCTGCATATATCACACTATGAGATACAGAGGTATACCATAACAATTCTGGTGTCCCCTTGAATCTATCCCAAACATCTTTATAATTAATAGATAATGTGTGAGCGCACCATACATACAAATTTATGCCAAACAACCGACAATGCAAACTCTAGTCTACAAAAGCTCAAACTATAAGCAATTAAGGTGTCACAGAACTCCCTATTGTTTGTGTAACAGACTTAGCACTGCTACTTATTTATTATACATGGAAGAGACCCCATACTGAACTAGTTTATGAGATGCACAGAATTTATAATCCACGAAAGTGGGAGGTTTATTAGCAATCTATTAGAAAATGCATTAAGATGTTCAAGCATCTCAGAGAGGAACACACTGCTCTTTTTCACTAACAAATGAAGCCACCTGCACCTTGATAAAGTTCCCACTGATTTGCCAAGCAACAGTTCAAAACCATCCTACCGAAGACAAGTTCCAGTCCAAAGTGTCTGTCCTGGTAGCTCAGAAGAATGTGTTTTGCTTTAGCACTTAGCAACTAGAGATGAGCTAAGCTGGAGGTTTATCTTCACAAATGTTCTCATACTTGCTGAAAAGCACTTTGTTTTTGGTTAATGGGGCTGATGGGTGTTTGAATTGAGACTGAGCTCAATTGTGGGTGAGAATGCGTTCTTCAGTTGCTGAGGTGACAGGCCAATACTAGTAGTCTCGCCATGTTTGTCCAATCGGCAATGAATCCCTTATGGCAAAATCGGGAGCATCATGCTGGTGGCCTTTGCAACAGGATGATGTATGCCCTCCTCCACTCAGAGGCAATGTTCACATGCACAAGATAATGCGAGGGGGAAGTGAGGCTATTTGCTTTGCAGGAATTTGACCCGCATTTGTGCGATCACACAGTCCCTGGGAGCTGCGGGGGCGGTCAGACACAACCACGGGTGAGTCATTTTCTTTTGCCACGTATTTCTGGTGCACTTCAATGAGGGATCGATGATTCGCATCTCTGCAACGAGTGATCCCTATGCAGGGTGCGATGATGTGCATACCAAAACAGGGGAAAAAACGACATGGCCTGATCAGACCATCCAGACGCCATGGAAGCGCACTGGCACGATCATACTGGGGAAAGAATATTCCTGGCTCGTAGCAAACCTGTTTGCTACTGGGTTTTCCCCGGTGTCTTTTTATTCCCCTTCTGTAGTGGAGCAAAATGGGTTGTCAACAGTAGCGGGACGCTTGGCAGATGTTGGCGTCTGGTCGCGCCCTTAAAATCCGCCCAGCATTCGCACCTGTGGCACAGCTAATTCTGCGTGTGATCCTGCCCAGAGAAAGACAAATCAAAAGCTTTGCTTGTTTCCTGTGATCTTGACAGGCAGTCAGATCTGAATGGCTATCCAACAACAATAACATTGCTTCGTTCATCACCATTGTCTGGATGACGTTATCAGCAATAAGGGGGGGGGGTCAAACTTCTAGTAGCAGCAAGGGGAATGTTGGGGTCATCTTTGTATCTGTATAAGATCCAAGCTGGGTTTCTGTCTTCCTTTCCTGCAGCAGGTATAAAAGCCTGAGTGTAAACAGAGGCTCCTTTGGCTCAGTCTGTGGCCTTGGAGTCAGCTGAGTGGATTCAGCCCAAGACTGAGATGCAGCTTTTTATCCATTTTACAAGCTGCTTTGGGTTGCCATTAGGACCCTATTGCCAGTCACGATCTCCCATTAACAACTCAAATTGTGGTGAAACAAGGGGAAATCCTCATGAACAGACTTTATAGCTATCTATCTACATACTGAGGTTTACTCTGACAAAGGGCCACAGTTCTTCTTTTTGGTGTAGTGATTTGTAGTAGTGGTATAGTGGTTTGGTGTAGTGGTTAAGTGCGTGGACTCTAATCTGGGAGAACCGGGTTTGATTCCCCACTCCTCCACTTGCACCTGACTGGATGACCTTGGGCAAGTTGTAGTTCTGATAAGAGCTGTTCTTGAAAAAGAGCAGTTTCTGTCAAGAGCTCTCTCAGCCCCACCCACCTCACAGGGTGTCTGTTGTGGGGAGGGGAAGGAAAAGGAGTTTGTAAGCCGCTCTGAGACACCTTTGGGTAGTGAAGGGTGGGGTATAAATCCAATCTCCTCCTCCTCCTCCTCCTCCTCCTCCTCCTCCTCTTCTTCTTCTTCTTCTTCTTCTTCTTCTTCTTCTTCTTCTTCTTCTTCTTCTTCTTCTTCTTCTTCTTCTTCTTCTTCTCCTTCTCCTTCTTCTTCTTCTTCAGTTCAAAAGCAAAATTATGGTTCCATTTATTCCCCCACAGGGTTTGCTGTGATACTTGTACACACTAGTTAATTCGTAATTCAGAATACCTTTTGCACTGTTGAAGTTAAGAGCCAGGGGAGAAAATTAACTTTGGGATACAGCACAACCTTTTAAAATCCACTTACTAGCTTCTGTCTTCTGGTGAATGATTCATGCATAGCAGGTGCCACGTGCCAAATCCATACATGGGGCATAACCATCACGAGGATCTCACATTTACATAGTTTGCAATGGCAGGTAAGCAGTGTACAAACAATGGCATGTATTGAATAATCAGTAGATTTGGCAGGCAGGGACTGAACATTTGCTAAGACTCTACGAAAATGGAGAAAATTCATACAATGTACCAATGGCTGTAGAATTCCAGATCCTACAAATCTCAACTTCTGTCAAACAACAACAATAAAACTAAAGCCAATTTCTAGCACACATGATTACAAAGATAAACTTGAAAATGTGCAGGCTGTGGCTGGTAAAAATCTTAGAATCCAGAATTTGCGAAATATGATTTTTAGTGGACAAAGGCAGGGCGGCGGTCTCCTCTATGGCTCCTCACCTCATCTCACAGCTATTAGAAGACAAAATTGGGCTAAATAACAGAAATAAAGTGCTTCCTTTCCATAATGTATAAAGGTCAAAAATTCAGTGTTGTCATTTAATTTCAGTGTACTGAGATGCAGATTTTTTTTTGTTTAGCATGAAATACATGAAGTTTTGCCACCTACCCATGAGGTAGAACTGCTTTGCAAGACATTTGCAATGCAATCCTATGCAAAGGTATTCTAGTCTAAGCCCACTGATTTCAATGGATTTACATTGGGGTAACTCTGCATAGGACTGTGCTGTTAAAGGAGATTGTACTCACTCCAGAAATTGTTTGTATCAACCCAAATACTGAAGTCAGTTCTTTAAAAAAAGCACCTATTTAATTTTATACTTTTCCATCATACATGTGTATAAGCAAAAATCAGGCAGGAATGAGGTACTCCTGATCCACTTTTACAGATCCCCCCCCCGAATTTTTTTGCTCTAGAATTCCTTTCACACAGATGCATCACGCAGCCATTCCAAAAACCAACACAAAGTAAATATGCTAAGTGGCAAACAGCAGCTGTGTTCAAACATGGTTCCTTTGGAGAAAACAGAGCATAGTTGTTATATCACTGAGGCAGGAACAGGTTATGTGTCTAGAAATAAAGCAAATACTAGAAATGTTTACTGGACATTTCTTTCAACTACCAGGATCCTGACCTCAGTTCTAGCCCTGTCTCACTGATATCTGGGGTTAGTTTGATGAAGAAAGGTTAAAGTGATAGGGTTATTTCATTAGTGATAAAGAATAATGAGCACTCAAAACGGCATCCACAAAAGAAAAAAATGTATTCCGCTCCCTTAGGTCTGAACACCTCTGCTCAATGAACAGCAACTCTTCATCTGTTAATTGGGGAATGGAGAGGTAAAGGTCATGTGCAAAAACAATAGGGGATATAACAATAATGCATAGTAAAGGAAATTGCTACATCTTCCAATTGTCAAAATGACAGCTGCTAGAGAGAAATGAGGGTGTCAAACACAGGTATTCCCACTGCTCCAGGCTGGACTGCAAAATATTCCGCCTACTAGTCCCGCACAAGTCTTTCCTTATGGGAGGTGGGGCACAATTGCTCCATTTTTCAACAAAAAATAATAATAACTATTATTCTTCCTGTCTGGTGCTCTTTCAAGCTT
The DNA here is from genome assembly GCF_001447785.1 of Gekko japonicus. Lineage (NCBI taxonomy): Eukaryota > Metazoa > Chordata > Lepidosauria > Squamata > Gekkonidae > Gekko > Gekko japonicus. The sequence goes on from NW_015169778.1 coordinate 1,722,171, forward strand.
TCTTGGATCCTGCTCACATGTTATGTTTTAGGGTACAATTCTCCATGGTATACAAGTATCTGTGAGACTGAGTCATCGTGATATTTTTTTTTTTGCCTTAACTCCTTATGGGAGTACAATAGTACCATAAAACACTCCCAAGAAGATGGCAATACTGAGCTGTAGTACGAACACTACAGTTATTTAACATTGTGAAGACACTGTGCAGAATAAAATATTCAATACAGTTCATGTACACTCCTACTAAAGTGTATGTACGTGTGAATAAAAAATAAGCATTACATTACCTCATCTTCATTGTTTCCTTATGCCAGGGAAGGATTTCCTGAACTGCTTTCCTACAAGACCTTTAATTTGTAGTCAGAGCCTTCATGCCACAAGTTCACAATATCTATTCCATGACATTCCATGAGATCAAAGTGAGGGCTGTTTCACGCAATGCTTGGTGAGGGGCACCCAAGCACTCCTGACTAGGGATCTGCACGAACCAGAAAATTCCAGTTCGGTTTGGTGTGTACCCGAACCAAACCCAAAACTGAGGAAAAAATATTTGAACCGGTTTGGGTCACCTTTCTCCCAGCCGTGCAGGGGGGGGGGGATCACTCAGGAAGGGTTAAATGGCTGTGAGATTCAAAGTAGGGGGAGCGAAATGGATGGGTAGGCCAACCCAGCTGTTAGGCGGAAATGGATGCATGCCATTTCAGCAACCCCTTTCACTCCCCCACACTTTCCACCACGAGATGCACAAACCTTCTAAAACCACATCGAGAGTCGTGGGAGGGTTTGGGGGTGAGATCACACAAACCTCAGTTCATCTACCACAACCTGGGTGATTTTAGTAGCGAACTTAGGGTTGTGTGCAGGTTTGTGTCCATCCCTAGTCCTGATGTTCTGCCCTTGCCTGTTCTAGAGAGGCAATTGCTTTAGTTTCCTGCAGTCAAAACAGCTAAGAATCTTACAGCAGCTTAAATAGACTTTCATGAACAAACTTAAGGGGAAAACAGCTAGTATAGCTGAGGTGCCTAGGTCACACACTGTGTTTGTCCTCATAAGTTCATATCTAAGGATAGTTCAGGACTGCTTCTATAGTTTAAAGTGCATGCTACTCTGTAACATAAAGAGAACATCTGATTCACAAAGGTATATTAGGCCAAAATTCCAGAAGTAGTATGTGTCACAACTCAGGTGGGGCGTCTCCTGACGCTGCCACCACTCTGGATTTAGGTTCCCTTGAGAAGGCCCAGAGTACCCTCCCAAGACCTTCAGACCTCCCTTTTGGCCGAATAATTGGCGTGAAGACCAGGCAGAGTGAAACAAGAAAAAGGTTTATTTTATAGGAGGTCAAACAAGGTGCAGAATAATAACAGTAAGTGGGTGAAAAGAAAAGGAATCAAATGCCCTAACGCATCTAAATATACTGCCCCTAGCTCACTATCTCAAGTGGCCTTACACTACTCACCCCTCCCTCAGGATGAGGGTTTTTCCCCTGCAGCAGCCTTTCTTCTGGCTCTGCCCTCTGGAAGAAAGAACAGCTCTTCCTGCTGCTCCAGAACTTTTATTCCCAGCCCTCCTCTTTTCCTATTGGTCCATTTTGGCTCCAAAACCTCCCCGGGGCTTCTGGGAGTTGTAGGCCCAGCCTCACCTACTGCTAGCCAGGCTCTCTGGGCCTAGTAGGCCTCTGGTAGCACAGCCCAGATCATGACAGTATGACAGCTGACTTATATGGTTGGATCTTTTCTCCTCCTCACACAAGTTGAATAACTTCATCCAAGGCATTAGGGATTTCTGCCAATTCACTTGTAACACTGAAGACTCCCATGCTGTGGCCCATGCCATCTGCAGGGATTCACTGACCCTTGTGGATACATTTTGGGGAGCAAACCAAGCTGCAACACGAAGAAGAGAAGTTTTGAACCATCAGTCCTGCACTCCCAGTGTGAAAGATCCAACCTATTAATTTTTGGGTTGTTTCATGTACCAGCTCAGTATGTAAACTGTAGTATGGCACAGGAATGAGTCTCAAGGAGGGATGTGCAGCTAAAAATAATAATAAAAATTGGATTTTTTTTCAGATCCAAATATCAGGGACCTGAAAAATATTGGTGTTCCTGGTTACCTGGATTCCAAATACCAGTTTGGTAGTTGAATCCAGATTTCCCGCCCCCCCTGGATTCCAATATTTTCCAACTCCATTATTCCTTATGTGGAAGCTTTCCAGGAGCAGGAGTCACTGTTTTTAAAGTTACTGGAACCAAAATAGTAGCAGAGCTGCTGGTGCCTGTCCTTTAAATAACCCCCAAATTCAAAGTGAATTGGACCTCTTGAAAGAGGCGCCCCCAGTTTTCCTCCATTGATTCCTATAGGGGAAAAATGTTTTTAAAAAGCAAAAATCGAGATCTATGCCAATGCCAAAAATCGAGATCTATGCCAAGAATTGCTCAACCCAACCCAACAGGAATGCTGTCACAAGCCCAGCAAATGTAAAATCAGATAATTTACCACAGGAGAATCTACAGAAGTGTCAGCCTTAAGAATCCACTACAAAAAGCAAACCTGACACAAAGCAACTAGAGCAAAGAACACAACTTTGCAAAGTCAACAAAAACCATTTAAAAGGGCATAAACTACGAAAAATCAATCTGGCAAGCCCAGGAAGATACAGACATCCAAAAGAAAGAAAGAAAAATTACTGGGAGCCTTCAAACACTGACTCCTGATACACCTGATCAATCCTGAATGTTTCCAGGATTTTCAGGATTTTTCCTAACCCATTTATTGGTATCCCAGAAAATCCTGGATACCATCCAAAGACCCAAATATATATTTGGCTCAGTTATATCCAAATACACATCCCTAGTCTCAAGCATGTGCATATAAATAGCAATGAGCATGCTGTATTATCAGATGCATACAGATTACAAACCTAAGCATTTATGCTTGCCCAAACTATCCAGTTGATATTTAAAATAAAAGGGAAATTGGTTCCACCTTCTGATCTTGAACAGATCACTGTGTCATATCACATCTACATATAAAAGCATAAGCTCCAATGGCTTCTAATTTTTGAAAGGCTATAACTGTGATTCTGTTGAACTGGAATTATTGACATGTGGAGAGAGAGAAAACACCTTCCTGGTCAGAAATACTTTAAGAACATAAGAGAAGGGGTCTTTTGAGGCCGGAGAGTGCCGGAGCACTGCTCCGGCAGCCCAGGAGCCCACACTAATGGCAGTGGCGGCAAGCCACACCCCTAGCTCCCCGCGCCGCTGCATTCCCGGGGTAGGCCGGAGAGCTGTGCCGCTGCATTCCCTGGGCCCACACAGGAGTGCTGCGGCTTGGAGGGTGCCAGGAGAGCCCCTTTGCTGCATCTCCTGGGCCCGCACAGGAGCGCTGTGGCTCGGGGGAGGCCGGAGAACCCCATCGCCGCATCCCCTGGGCCCACGCCGGAGCACTGCAGCTTGGGGGAGGCTGGAGAGCCCCGCTGCCATGTCCCCCGAGCCCCCACAGGAGTGCTGCAGCTTGGGGAATGCCAGGAGAGGCCCGCCCCGGCCCCCACCAAAGCGGTAAGGGATCCATGGGGGTGGCGGGGTCTTCATGCGGGTTGGGTGGGAGAGCCTCCCTCCATCCATCCATCTCTTTGCTATCTTTCCCTCCTTTCCTTTCTCTCTTTCTCTTCTCTTCCTTCCTTCCTCTCTTTTCCTCCTTTCCTTCTCTCTTTCTTTCATTCCCTCCTTTCCTTCTCTTCTTTTCCTCTTTCCCCCCTTCTTCCCTTCTCCCTTTTTTTTTACCGCCTTCTTCTCTTCTTTTTTTTCCTCCTTTCCCTCTTTCCCCCCTTCTTCCCTTCTCTCTCATTCTTTCCCTCCTTCTTTCCTTCTCTTTCCTTCCTTCTTTCCTTCTATCTACTCTCTCTCTTTCCTTCCCTCTTTCCTCCTTCTGTGGCCCAACTCTAGTGAGAAGGGGTTTAAACTTTAAACCCCTTCTCTCTTCACTCCCCCCCAAGGCCAGCTGGGGAAGGGAAGGGGAGACTTTTGAAGATGTCCCCCCCCCTTTTGCTTCCCCTTCTGACATCACTTTCGGTGATGTCAAGGGGCATGGCATATGCTAATAGCCTAGTAGCTCATTAGCATACCATATGCTAATGAGCTCCTACAGCTCTTTTTCTATTAAAAGACCCCTGCATAAGAGAAACCAATGTTGGAATAGGTCAATAGCCCATTCAGTACAATACTCTGTCACACAGTGACCCAAAATACCAGGTGCCATCAGGAGAAGCCCTCCCCCTGTTGCCCCCCCAAGCACCAAGAATACAGAGCATCACTTGCCCCAGACCAGAGTTCCTATCTATACCTTGTGGCTAATAGACACTAATGGACCTCTGCTTCATATGTTTCTCCAATTCTCTCTTGAAGCTGTCCATGCTTGTAGCTGCCACCACCTCCTGTGGCACTGAATTCCATGTCTTAATCACTCTTTGGGTGAAGAAGTACTTCCTTTTATCCGTTCTTTCTCTTACTCTATCCCATGCATAATCTTGTAAACCTCTATCATGTCACCCATCAGTCATCACTTCTCCAAGCTAAAGAGCCCCAAGCACTTTAACCTTTCTTCAAAGGGAAAGTGTTCCAACCCTTTTATCATTCTAATTGACCTTTTCTGCACTTTTTCCAATGCTATAATATCCTTTCTGGGGTGTGGTGACCAGAATTGCACTCAGTATTCCAAATGAGGTCGCACCATTGATTTATACAGGAGCATTATGATACTGGCTGATTTGTTTTCAATTCCCTTCTAAATAATCCCCAGCATAGTGTTGGCCTTTTTTATCGCAGTCACACACTGTCTCACATTTTCAGTGAGTTTAAAACAAGTGAGGTCTTAATTATAGTACTCCATCGGTTGACAAGCGAACACTACCCATAAATCAATTTCAGAGCTAAGCCTGAGACACAAAAACATCTAATTCAGGACCCAGTTGTATCATGAAACTTTTTCTGGGTTTGCCTCCTTGCTATCCTGTAAATAGCTCACAGTGTTTCAAGGTTAGTTTAAGGGGAAAGCCTTAACCAAGGCCACACTCACAGGGAACAGCAAAAATTTGAATCTGGATTCCCATGATTCCAGTACTCCAGCCACTTAAACATAGTAGCTCTTCTATAAACACAATTGGGAAATCAGGAGCCTATAATTGTATTGTTCTATAGCCATGAATTGTGGAAAACATATTCCTGAAAAAGAGACCAAGAGACATCACGATCCAATATTTAATTTAAACATTCTACATCTCAATAAAGTTTGAGTCCAGTGGCACAATATGCACATGAACACTTATACCCAGAATCAGGGCTATTTTGGGGCAGGAACGCACAGGAATAGAGTTCCGGCTGGCTTCAGAGTTGGCCACGCCCACTACAGCCAAAACCTCTGCATGCATGGCTACAGAGGGAAGGCCCGGAGAGTGACACAAAAAAAAGCCCTGCCCAGAATTAAACTTTGTTGGTCTTAATTGTGGGTATAAGCTTTCATGTGCATGTTGTTGGCACTGTCCTTGTTTGCACTGTCCTGTTATTATATTTTTTTCCTGATTACCAAAAGAGCTTAATCTTGTCAATACCACAAAAAGTTTGGGGATAAAACCTTCCACTGAAGTGGTGGGGTTTTTTTACATTTTCCTCTCTTTGATCTTTCCCTCGAGCACAGTTACAGAATTGCCTTTAAAAGACCACTTTACCTTCATAAGAAAAAAAGTCTAGATAGTAATTTTTTATACTCACAAATGGTTGTCACCCTTCAGTTCTGCCCTGCCCCCAGTACTCACATGTCCACTATTCAGTCTGTTACACTTAAAAGCATAATAAAAGAAGACCACATTATGTGTCAAATTAAATGTTGTTGATACATGCTTTAAGTGTACACACACTGGCATTCTGTTATAGATCATCTGCTGGACAATAATACTTGCACATTTCCTGCCTGACAAACTGTTCTGTATTTTGCGCAAGATACCCTAATGCTTCTGACGACCTGTACAAGGCCACACATTTCAGCAAATTCACCAAATTAATGCTGAGATCGGTTTGCAATGTTTTCGTTCAGTAGCATTCACTCTTACTGATTGTATCCTAAATAATAAACCAGCCTCAGGCAGTTTTCCCCAGAATGTTTATGATGAGAACTCATTCATCTAAATCTACTGGCCAGTGGAATAAAATAAATCAAGAATTTTCAAAATATAACAATATTTGTGTTCAGCAGATAATTGATGACTGCAGCTGCACTAATTAAAACCCATCTGAGTTTCATTAATCTTCGTCACTGCGTCCAATTGCTGTACACCACACCCTGATCATAAGCATGTTACTTTTGCATTTATATTCCACTGCCAGATTTGAATTTGAGGATTGTCACCATGGTATTAAAGTAAGGTGCATGCTAGATATACGTGTAAACCGGTAATTCGGTTCACCTTTGTAAATGCTGTGTTTTAAAAATAACAGGAAACACAATAATAGTCCTCTAGACTAGAAAAAAAAAGATTCTGTTTTGATTACCACTTCTTCAAACTCTATGACTTGTAATTTTGAGAATTTCAATGGAATTTTAGCAACCCAACTGTACATCAGATCAAAGCCTACAGCCATAATTGAGAAATACATACATTAAAGGATTAGGGCGCAGTCAAAACTGCTTACCATATTTTGTGCTCTTTTTCATATGCTGGAAAGGCCCCCTCTTATTATTGGAACTTGTTACAAACACATTTAGGCCCCGGTCACACGGAGCATTAGGCACGCTAGAGAGATGGAAGATAGGTGGATTTTACGGGCGCGATCTCACCGCCACATCTGGGAAGCGTAGAGCTCCCGTGGCGCACCCGAGGCTTCCTGCCGAAGATGGGAGGTAAAAAACTAGTACCTCGGAGGTACTAGTTTCCGGAAACCGCAGGGCAAGGGCAGGCGTCTGATCGCATTTCCGGTGGTAGTTCCGGCGCCCGCCCATGTCCCCTCGCAAAAAGGGTGTTTTTTTTCCAAGTCTCCATGGATGCGCACAAGCACCCAACGGAGCATGCGCACATTTCAGTTCTAAAAACAAAACACAACCCCGTTTGCCGCACCGCTCCGCTTCTTTGCCACGTCTGTGATCGTCACCTCCCCCCTAACCACGGGAGCTCGACGGGACCTCAACCCGACACCTGATCGCGCAGTTGTGCGTTAGTTTGCTTCGGGGCAAACAGCCACACCTCCCCCCCGCATTTTCCTGCCCGTGTGGCCGAGGCCTTTGTTGCTTCCAAGCCACCATTTCAATGGCCTTTCCCTCCTTTTTCTTTGCCCTTACAGCCCTTGGCTTTATTTGCTCCCACTGCCTCTTCAGCCATTGGCTATGGTGACCTTCAGAGTTTTATCAATGGCATCACAATAGCAGTCTGTTGTGATGATTTCAGAAACCCTTGTAAACCGTGTACGTCACCAATGCCAGTATAGGTTTATTGTGCCCAAGCACCATTAAGGGCAAGGAGGAGAAAGGAAAAGGTGCAAAGAAGTGGCTGCAGCTAAGAGAACAAAAACACAATGGATGGCATGGCAGAGAAATGATGCAGATGTTCAGTATGGTGATATGAAGAGGGACCAGGAGTTGTTTGGCTGAGTCAAATATACTACTTTCAGGGTAAATATAAAATAATATTCAGCAACAGCCCTAAACACAGTAGACCATTCGTGTTACTCTATGCACAGGTTAGGCTTGCCAAGTCCCCCCGGGGGGCGGGGAAACCCCCGCCCCAGAGGCCCATTCCCCGCTACTGGCAGATTGGGCCCTGGGGAGAACCCCACCCCAACGTGCACGTCACCCGGAAGTGACGCAACCACGCGGTGCACGCTGGGGGCGGGGCCACGGTCATCCAAGGGAAAACTCTATGGTTTTCCCTCGGATGGTCGTGCCCCCGCCCCAGCATGCCCGGCGGCGTCACGTCACTTCCAGGTGACGCGCGCGCACTCCAGCCGGGGGTCCCCCGCTGCGGCTCAAAAAGCACTTGGCAACCCTAGCACAGGTAGAGAGAAGAACATACAAGAATACAAACCAACTTGACTTCATGGAACAGATACAGGGGGTGCAGTTTGATTTTTCTTACAGGGAAATAATAGCTGTTCCACAGGCATAAATTTGTCTCTGCACAGAATATCTGGTAAATGCATAATTTGGTGTATTAACAAAAATGTCTATAGTGTCATTAACAGGAAAGGGGAAAGATTAATTTCTCTTTAACATTATTCTACCAGCATTTTATTTACAAGCTTGAAAGTTCCCCACTGGAGCAAGGAACTACATCTTCACTAACAAATTCCTAGGTAATAGCCACGGCATACACATATTTTTCTATATCAGACAACATTTTTATAGCTCCAGATATGCTTTGCTTGTTAAAGAAAAAGAAATGTGTCAAAAACTTGTGGCTCAGATAAATATCTACAGAAATAGCTATAACTAATGTTAGTAACTAAGCTGCCTTGCAGATCATAAATACTAGGAAATATAAATAACTCCAAGAGACAACTGTACAATCTATATTTGAAGAAAGGGGGCATTTGACTAATCAATCATAAGAAGCCAACACTGTCATAAACACAGTTTATGAAAATACTTGTAAACATTTATTAAATGTAAATCCCTCTTCAAAATATGTATTATGAGAGATCCCTATTTTTTTCCATGCAAATTGGAGTTTACCATACATAAGAACTGATGAATGTACAATAGTCTTATCTCAGGAATTTGTTCCTGCTGTACTCCTGTGTTTTTGCAAACATACACTTCATGTAGATAGATTCAGGTGGGTAGCTGTGTTAGTCTTAAGCAACAGAATAAAGTTTGAGTCCACTTGCAACTTTAAAACCAACAAAATTTAATTCTGGGTATAAGCTTTTGTGAGTATGCACACACACACACAAGCTTCTATCCAGAATTAAACTTTGTTGGTCTTAAAAGTGCCACGGGACTCAAACTTTGTTCTATATACTTCATGTCTAACTGATATGATGTAACTATGTAATACTGATGAAGATGAAGCTCTGTTAACTTTTTAACTACCAAAACCATTGTCTTCATTGAAGATATGATCACATCTCAATTGGAATGTCAGAGCCATGTTCTCGCAGCTAAAAAGCTCAGTCTGTACTGGATACATTTGTAAGCACAATGAATACAATAATTTCCTATATTTAAAAGATTTTAGGTACAGGGTACCATTAAAAAAACACACAAAGATTTGTTTGAGTCACCGAGTACTTCACCTCTCCCTTGGTTTTGTGCACTCCACTTACTTTCTCAGGCTTCTGGGAGTAGGGGAAAGTCCCAGCAAAAACCTATCAAGAAATATCTAAAGATTCTTTGTGGCATTACAATACTAAATAGGTAGGACTTACTATGATAAGACTAACAGAATGTTATTGTCTAATTGAAAACGGTCTGTATAACAAATGAAGAAGAAGAAGAGATTGGATTTATACCCTGCCCTTCACTACCCAAAGGAGTCTCAGAGCGGCATACAAACTCCTTTCCCTTCCCTTCCCCACCACGGACACCCTGTGAGGTAGGTGGGGCTGAGAGAGCTCTTGACAGAAACTACTCTTTTTCAAGGACAGCTCTTATCAGAACTATGGCTTGCCCAAGGTCATCCAGGAGGTGCAAGTGGAGGAGTGGGGAATCAAACCTGGTTCTCCCAGATTAGAGTCCACACACTTAACCACTACACCAAACTGGCTCATGAGAGACTCTTACAATGGTGTGCTATGCACATCTTTCTGAAGGTACAGCTCTATAGTACTTTCAGGTATTGTTTATTTTTGTAAAGTACTGAGCCATACAATTGCTATTTTTTTACATAGCCTGATCCAAAGTAGGCCAGGCAAGAAAATGAAGAGTACATCACACACTGTAAGAATAATACCCTCTGGCATCATTTGGAGAACATCTTCACTACTGCAAAAAAAAAAGCACACACCCCTTCAGTGATTTTCATGGGATGTTCAACAGCAGACAAAAATGCTTACAGTGGACCATCAGAATGGCCTCAGGGACTGTGAAGGTGCTCATGTTTTGATCCTAAGGTTTCTTCCATTTGTAGTCCTCTTTGTCCATTGCAGAAGCTGCTCCACAGAGCTTTCCCTGGGCTGAGGTACTTTTTGGTTTACTGAAATAAACCGTTCTTCTTGTAAGCAGGAGTTCCTTATGCTGGAGAAATTGGAGACCTGGCTCTGCAATGGAAAGGTTTATGGCACAAGCAGACACAAGGCTCAGCACAGAAGTCTCACTGCCTTACTGTATAGGGATGCATGGAATATCTGCCAGGTTGTCGAGACCATCGTCCCTGTACACAATATTCTGTTCCTTCCTCAAACAGTACTTTAGGGAAAGGGTAATACATTGGTTTCCTCTGCCCCATTTGATGTCATCACATAGCCAAATCAGATTCCATGAATGGTACTCTGATGTCATTTACTCTGTGATCTCCATCTGCGATCGTTTGAGGAAGAAGAAAATCAGGGGAGGGAAGAAATGGTGCTGCAGCAGCGACAGAAGGAAATTAGCAGCCCCTAAAAATTGTTCGGAGCTGCGGTGGCTCAAGTGGTTAAGACGCTGAACTGCAGGCTGTGGAGTGAGCTCCTGTCTCTAGTTCCAGCTCCTGCCAACCTAGCAGTTCGAAAGCAAGAAATTGCAAGTAGATAAATAGGTACCACTTCGGTGGGAAGGTAACAGCGTTCCGTCCACCTTGGTGTTTAGTCATGCCGGCCACATGACCACGGAAACGTCTTTGGACAGCGCTGGCTCTTCGGCTTTGAAATGGAGAAGAGCACCACAACCCTAGAGTCGGATTCGACTGGCTTTCGAGCAAGGGAACCTTTACCTAAAAATTGTTCAGAATTGTTGTTTTCCCCACCCCAGGAAACATTTCCCCTCTGGAAACCATGACTGTTTTATCCTGAATAACTTTTAAGGTGGAAATTCAGCACAGCACTAATATCCTCACAAAATCTCACAACGTTGTATTCCTACTGTCAGGCTATCAGGCCCACTACCAGTCACACAGGTTTGACCCAGTTCCTAAGGAGAAACACAATTATCACTTCAAAGCTGTCCCGATGCCTACCGGGACTCCCGCGACGGCCTCCCGGCAACCCCGGGAGGAGCACGGCAGGAAGACAACGCCACAACCCCGCGCCCCGAGCAGCAGCCTACCTGCACTGGGCCCCAGGGAGAGGTCGAGGCGGCGGGGTCCGGCAGATGGGTAGCCGAGCCGGGCAGCGACGGGCGACAGGAGAACCACACGCTAGGGGGAAACAGCAGCCACGGAAACATCGGCTGGGCACAGAGCCGCCCGTGCGCACCAACGGGGGATAGGAAGGCTGCTCCGGGAAACGACGTGCCTGTTCTCGCCCGCCGCACCTCCGGGGAGCCAGAGGACGGCGGGGCGGGGGCGGGCGCATCGGCGTCTGCCCTTTTAGGTGGGGGTGGAGCCAGGACGGGGGGAGGGCCAAGTGAGGAAGGGGAAATAAAAAGGAGGGAGTGGCGAGCCGATGAGGAGGCGCTGGGCTGGCTGCGAGAGTGGTTGAGCTGCACGGTGTAGAGAGAGGGATTGCAGACTGTCAGACCCTAGCCAGACCCGGATCAGGGAAAAGGTGGTGACGTAACCCCTGCTATTCCCGCGTCTGAGGCAAGCCCTCCGTTAAAGGACCTCCTTTCTTTCCCCCACCTCGTGGCCGTCTCAGCGTTTTGGAAGGAGACCGGGTCGACCCCGTCACGGCTGCGGTCGGCGAACCCACCGGGGAGGAGCGTGAGCGTCACAAAGCTCCATTTCTCACACCAGCCTTCCTGATTATTAGAGAGCATTTCAATAGGAATAACTGAGAGTTCTTCCACTGCAGGTGGATTTCTGGCCTTTCCCCCCAATGTAATGCCAAAAGTCAAGAACTCTAAACATCATAAACTGATTACCATCTGTGAGCCCAAATATCTCTCCACAAGAGAGATCTCCTTAGTCCTCTCAGCAGCTCTCCCAAATTCACCATTATGCAAATTAGTATCTATGGCTACCTCTCCCTCCAGGAAAGAGATGTAGATTTTTGACAGAGCAAAAGCCCCCTCATGGATCACTGCCTTGTCGTGGCGAGGGGGCTTGCGTGGTTCGATGAGGCTGTGGGCTATGCCGTGGAGGGCCACCCAAGACGGACAGGCCACAGCAGAGAACTCAGACCAAGCACGATCCCCTGGAGAAGGAAATGGCAACCCACTCCAGTTTGCCAAGAAAACCCTATTGACAGTATCAAAAGGCTAAAAGATATGACGCCAGAAGATGAGCCCCTCAGGTCGGAAGATGTCCAATATGCTACTGGGGATGGCAAAGGATGAGATGGTTAGACAGTGTCATAGATGCAACCAGGGCTCTAGTCGGGGGGGAGCTCTCAGGTACGGAGCTCCGGAAGAGAACCTCTAGGGGGCGGGGCGGTCACGTGGTGAAGCCCCGCCCCCTTCTTTGCCCCGCCCTCTGCTTCGATCCTCATTCCGTTTGGGAATGAGGATGAAGCAGGAGGGGAAGTAGCCGGGCCTTCTGACACACTTCCGGTGATGTCAGGGGGGGTGGCATATGCAAATAAGTTATGCTAATGAGTTATGCTAATGAGCTCCGGCAGCTCTTTTTCTACAACAAGACCCCTGGATGCAACGAACATGAAGTTGAGCAAACTTCAGAGGACGGCGGAAGACCGGAAGGCCTGGCGTGATCTGGTCCATGGGGTCACGAAGAGTCGGACTTGACTGCGACTGAACAACAACAAAAAAGCTTCGAATGCAGACTGCCCAGATTTCAGGTAGGTGGTATTGTGAAAGATCTGTGCCAGTGACAGCAAACAATATATACGAAGAGTCAATGGCATGGGAACTCTACCCCAAACCTACCACACAGCTAAGCAAAGTTTGAAGCTTTTCTCCAACCTCAGGAGCCTTCCTCTAACTTGGGTGTCCTTCCATTGGAGGGAAGCTCCTTGGAAGATTGCTGGATCAACTCCCCCCCCAAAAAAAGAAAAGGGTGGAATACAATTCAGAAATATACAATCCTAAATTTTTTGCCTGTTTAAACAAATATATATTTTAATTCAAAATAATGGCACATTGTGCCACCCATGGATGCAGTAAGCCAAGTGTTTTATTCTCACACATATGGGTAAAAAAAGCTATGTTCATTGGCCATGAGGAGAGTCATTCACTGACATCACGTCAGTGCTCAACTCCAGTAGATCACACATCCTTCTTCATCCACATCCATAACTTTCACTTATATCAGAAAGGAGAAAAATATTTCCAATGGTAAATACAATGGTGTACAGTGCCCTTTTCTGGTACTGATCCACAAAAAACAATATCTATAATAAAAATGTTATTTTTATTAAAACTGCACTAGAATTAGTGAAAGCGTACTCATTTGACTTGACATTTTTAATAAAAGTTTTACCCCCAAACACTGACAAGCGGAAAAATTTACAATAAAATGAGACTAAATTGTAAAAGGTGAAACAAGAGTGTGGAAATCTGTGTGTGTAGGCATATAAACATATACTTTGTGCCTAGTGCTGAGAAATACACTTACACAAACTGTGTATTTCTGGCACTGCATATGGAACCTAGGGTAATGCTCAGATCAGCCAGAGTAACTGTGTGTCTTTAATTAAACCACTACATTTTGGTCCTCAGTAAAAATCTGAATAATAAGGGCTACCCTAGACTTTTTGTGAAGATAAATTTAGATCAAAATCACCAGGATTTTGATGAAGCCTCTGGAGAAGCCCCTTGCCCAATTTCCCATTAAATAAGGAATCCAGGGAAAACTAAAGCAAGGAGAAACTGATGCCTTTTCCACATCTGGGAAGCTTCCCTATCTGTGATACTAGGCCAAACATTCTTCCTTCTTTTTTTATGGTGCTCACCTGCAACCAGGGGTGTAGCCATAAATTTTTGGGTGGTGGGGCAGGGGTGCTTTTTGGTATTTTTGCATTTTATGTGTTTGCATGTGTGTGTGTATGTCTGAGCCTGGAAGCCATGGCAACCTCTGGAGACTCCTACTGGGACATGGAGTACGTTCAGAGAAGTGGCTTGATAGCCTGCCTCTGCCTCCTAGCCCTAGTATTCTTTGGAGGGCTCCCATCCAAATACTTGCCAGGGTTGGCTCTGCTTAGCTTCTGAGATCTGATGAGATCAGGCTTACCTGGGCTATCCAGGTCAGGGCCACACGTACTTCAGTTTGTAAGAAAGAGCCAATGTGCATTCACTTTACAAATGAAACCTGGGACCAGTACCTGGTTAAATGCATAGTTTCAATCACACAGTTAGCTGTACCTGTGTTGAACATAACATGATTATTACTTAATGGAGAAATAAAGAAAAAGTGTACACTGTACATGGATCCTACATATGTTCATTGTAACTTATTAACAGGGCTTTAAAAGGGGAGGAAAAAGCAGCATAGATTTCTTATTCAGTTTCCTCTCACTCAAATGCATAGAACAATGCCACCATTTATTAGTACAGCTACTTTTCTATCTACTGTGTATTGACATGATACTGTGCAACTGCCACTGAACCAGAATCTTTGGAAGTGTATCTTACACATATATGCAACATGCAGATGGATCTTGCTTTTAGTGATGTGAGGAACAGCTGCCTCAGAACTGCCTAGTTTTGAACAAGACTTTTTATTAGTAAGCAATATTTAGAGTATTTGTGTAATGTATTTTAAAGTGCCTAGCTGAGTATGCAGTTATGTTTCACTTTGTAACTGATTATGCTGAATCTACTGTTCTGTTGCATCTACTAGTTATACTTCCTATGTTGGTTGTCAACGAATAGAACATGGTTCATCATGAACCTAGCCTTGTCTGGCTCTTATTGAGTGATTTACATGACCAACAGCAAATATTTTACAAGTTGTGTCTGAACTCCAGATCTGTCCCAGATGGCTGGCCTGTCAAACAACTGAGAGGTAGCTCTGGGATTCATCCCACCTGCTGGACCACCATCCAGCTTGTGGGAAGGACATGTCTTCCCCAGCAAAGAGGGAGTCTGCTGCCTAAGGCTAACCGACTGGGAAAATGGGCAAGGACATATTGGCGCCAGTTAGCCGTTTGTCAGCAACAGCCGCCCTGGAGACAACCCTGGCCTCAGAAGAGTTAGGGCTGCCAAGCCCCTGCTGGGGGGGGGGGGGGCTTTACCCGCCCTAAGCTCCCATTTCCCCCAGTCGCCACTGCTGCCAGCACAAGAAAAATAACCTTTAAAAATCATCATCACACAATGGCACGACTTCACTTTCGTCAGTCCTCTGTAGCTGAAGCTAATAAAAGGTGATGTGTGCCACAGGGGACTCCCGTTGTAGGCCAGAAACTGCCTAATAGTGATTCTGGGCTGAAAGGGCCAAGGGAAGCCTGACATTAGGTTGGGAGAATTCTCTTAGTCTGCATCTGCACAACTGCTTTCACTGCAGCAGCTTAGACGAAGGGGAGCAAATCACTTGAGTGACTGCTGTTCTTACCACTTTTCCAAAGTACGTTTGCCTACTATGGTCAACATTCTTGAAGAGCAATGGAATTGTTATAAAACTTGAAGGAAATCATTATTCAGGCTTAGAGCTGCAGGAAAACTGCCCTTGTACAGATATGAAATTTTCTTGTGAGTGGTTGAATCCTCTGCCTCTTTTGAAAAAGGCATGAAGCACATAATGTGATTTACAAGACAAACTAACTAGAGCTACAGGGTAATCTTTGGTGAGAAGTAACAATCTGAAAACAATCTGAATCACAAACTCTTAAAAGTAAAGCATACAGAAACAATTATAAACAAAATTGTGTGGCTACTTCACAATACCTGTATAAAATAAGTACAGCATACAGTGCTTGGAGGGCAAAATATAACCGTTCAAATATTTATGGCGTAAATACATGTGCTGGGAGCTTGTTTTATGTCTGATTTTGACAACAAGTAAGTTTTAAAAGGTAGATCTAATGCAATGCAATAAAACTGCAAAGTATGTTCTGATCTTCCACTTCTTCCTCCAATGCCTACATGAACAGAAACACAAACACACACGCACACACACTTTAATAATACATATCCCAGTGGAGTACAACTGACCCCAGTAAATCCTGCTATTTCCCCAAGTGTGGAATTAAAAGCTTCATGACTGGAGTGAGAAAACACATTTGTTTCCATTTTGTGATATCATTTTCCCCCTCTAGACTTCCAGTGTAGCAGCAGTTCCAATGTATCTTTACTGTATCCAAGTGAATGAGATTTATATTGCATCTGGGTTTACCAACACTAAATTCAGACCTATTTGCCTTGTTAAAAACCCTTAAACAGTCCTTGTGTGCATTACTTAAAATATAATTTTTAAGACCGAGATAGTCTGGCGAGTTGAACAATACCAACAAACTGCCTCAGACAGAAAAAAACCCAAAAAATGGGAACATATAAATACACACTTCAGCATAATACCAAATATAGCTCAGCATTGCTTAGTGTTCATCACAAAATAAACCATAAATAACCGAAAAGCAGGGCAAAAAGGTAAATGGATTAATATTTACTTATTTAAAATATTTATACCATGACTTAGGGATGCTGGGTTCCTGGTGAGGGAGAGGGATCTCCAGCTCCTGTTTCTTGCCACTGCTCCGGCAGGCAGTGTGGTGGTGAGGATTAAATCACCATCACACCAATGGCACCCCCCCTTTCCCTGCCCCTCCCATACTCCAACCATAACAACCTTAAATCCCTAAATACAAAGCAACAAAAATACTGTATTTGTTCAATGAAAATGCGCTCTTCAGCTTACATGATACTTTAGTTAACACAGTTATATAGTACTAAACCCATATAGGCTGAAAAGCATCATAAATAGTATATGCTGGAAAGTCTTGTTGCTGCATGTCTGTCGGGGAGACTGATCCACACAAAAACTTACTAGACAGAGGTGATACACATGGTCTTATGACAGGATACCAAATGACAGACTTCCGTATTCCCATAATACTACTATTACGGAATACTCAAAAATAGTTATGAAAGAGCATTAGGATTTAGTTATTATGATAATTATTAGTTTCAGCCAAAATAAATCTAGTTACACTCTGGAAACAACCTATTGTTCTGGATGTCAGAAACTGGCTAATTAGACTGTAGGACTGTCATTAGGGATATGCATTCAACAAACTAACCAAAGTCTGACCTGAGTAATGCCCATTTGTTAATTCTGGAAGGATTACTACACAGAAATAAATTATTTCCAATATTCTGTAAAAAAAATAAAATAAGCCTCACCTGAACAATAGTCTGTGCTGCACTCTACTTCAATATACATTTCTATGCACTGTTTCTATGTTCACGGGATCGTATTGGAATAGGGAAGGAACCAGGAGAAAAGGAGTGACCCAGCAAATATATGACTGACAGAGACCTCATCCAACTATATTTGGGGCAAATGGAATTAGTTGTGAACACACTTGACTTTGGTATTCTTTCCCCTGTCTCAGTGGTTCCCACCAGCTCTTCTCTGTGCACCATAGCAGATGAGTAAACAAGTTTCTGGCCCAGAATGTATCCCTTACATCAGGTGTCCCCAGCCTTTTTGAACCTGTAGGCACTATTGGAATTCTGAGACAGTGGGTGGAACCTAGGGCTGCCAAGTGGGGGCGGGGAGCGGGTAAACCCCTGCTTTGGAGGCCAATGTCCGCTGCTGCGGAATTGGGCCCCAGGGGGAACTCCGCCCCCCGAAGTGCAGCGTGGTTGCGTCACCAGTGCTGTATAAAACTATGAGTGAGGCCCTGGTTTTCAATGGCTATTTCAGCTATTGATCTACTGTAGGAATGATTGGAGGACACTTAATTGTAAGATCTATTTATTACCATTTGTATTCTTCAAAACAGACACCTAGTTCTTATTGTCACAGCTTCATCCAATGAGTCAGAGAAAAGGGTATTACTGTATGTTAACACAAACCTAGACACTGACTTGGTAGATGCAGTATTATGGGCTTGATAGAGCCATGGTGAATCTGACCTTGGGAGAAAAAGGCACAGCCTGACACAGTAAGACTCAGGAGTCAGTTTCCCAAATAACCTGAGCAAGAGCTAGATGCTCTAGAGGAACCATCCCACCAATTGTCCAGGACAATATGTTCACCAAGTCCTCCTTTCCTAAGCCACAAAGCTAGCATCCCAGTGAATTTACTGAAAAAAAGGGCTGGGCACTTTAAGGCCCATTTGGTGGCCTTAAATGGTGTCCCCTTTAAGGATGCACTCTTCACAGGGGCTTCATTCAGACATTATGATAATCTAAGGGCTCAATTAATCTCTGTCAGTAATTGGAGTGACTTCTCTGCTTCGGAAGTATCAGTGATCCTTCCAACTGTGTGAAACCGAACATTTGTCAGCTACTTGCTTGTCTCAGTACCTGTTGCTCCAGCTCCCTGCAACTTTCTGCCTATTTGTGAGGCTCCAGGGTGTCCTAAAGGGACTTTGTTCCAATCATGGGAGGTTTCTCATGGTGAAGATCTGGCAGTTATATTTTGCTGGCTATGTTTAAGGTGTACTAAAAATGATTAAGAAATAGCAAACACATTTCGCAGATATACGCATTCCTACAGAGTTTAGAAAACAATATAGCAGTCTCTATTGTTTGCTACAAAGTACATTGCATGCAACTGCTTTGGAATTATTTCTGTGATTGCATTCAGTTTGATTTAGGATTTTGGAGGTAATGCCATGGTTCTTTCTGCATGAAAATCTTTTCCAGATTTTTTTAAATGGTAATTTGCCAAACTTTTAGTTCATTTAGGAGGACATTATACATATTAGCAGATACATTCTCAGTTACTTTTTTCATGAAGCGTTAAAAAAATAAAACTGTAAAATGCACACAAGTATCTGCTGTAGAATTACATTTAAAAAAACAACCCTGTTTCCTACATATGGATGAGTGTAATCCATTTATTGGCACCCTAGAGATGTCAAAAACCTACAAGCAGCCCCCCTGTGAAATATTTTGCAGTTGAATCTCTGATTAAGCTGAAAAAATTGTAAAATTACAAGTAAGCAGACAACTCCCTACAGATTCTACATCAGAGGCTTGGGTTTGCTGCCATTCTTAACAAGTTTTATACTGCATTCCAGAAGTGCTAGGATCTGACAGGTGACTAAAATAACTGATGCTAGAAACTAAAATCTAACAGAATTAGAGACACATTCAGGAGATAAACTATTCATACAAGTTGGAGCAGAAGGGTTTAGTGAAGCCTCTAATGAAACAAAACTAAGACCAAAAAAAGAAGTCAGACTTTCAACAAAAGATTCATTTTAAAGGACATCTCTCTCATGTCGGCTTCTGTCACGAGCCTCTAAGGAGATATGGAAAGAACTTGGGGCAGGCCTGACTAGGGTTGCCAACTTCAGAATGGGAAATTCCTGGAGACCTCAGCAGGTTATAATGTCATAGAGTTCACCAGCCATTTTCTCCAGGGGAACTCATTGCTGTAGTCTGGAGATCAGTTGTGATTCCCAGAGATTTCCAAGCCCCACCTGGAGACTCATAAAACTTCCCATTTTGAGCAAGTCTATTGTGAGTCTGCCTGCCACAATCTCCTTGGATGAGGAAGAGATAGAGGAAGCTGGCCCCAGCCCTTGGATGCTGCAGGAAGACCCACCAGACAAGGTGGAGAATCCGTCGGGGCAGATGGGGAACCTCAGGTTGAAATCAGTGTGCCACACCCTCAGTCCTGCAGGCTGAGATCTGAAGCAGCAGCAGAGGCCCTGCAGCCACCAGCCTCACCCCCCATCCCGACTGCCAGAGCCCTTGGAATGCCAGAGAAGGTGGAACAGGAGAGAGGCACAGGAGTGGCACCATAGTGCAGAGTTGGCAGCCCAACACCGGTCAACCTCTGCCTGTGAGTCGGAGTCATCACAGGATCAGGGCTGGCAGCCCTGCAAGCCATTGATGACTTGCACTAGGCCCTGAATGACTCCTGATAAAAGCAGCCAAGAAAGGGAAAGCCAATGTGGAAGCAACTTGCCTGCAACTCTCATGTGCTGCTGTGCTTTAGACTTCTGTGTGCTTGGCCTTCCAGACCATGACCTGGCTTGTGCTCTTTGGATATGCCTTTCTGTTTTGACGCTTAGACTTTTGACTAGCTGCACTTTGACCCTGGACTGTGTTTGGACTACGCTTATTGCCTCTTGCCCCAGGTGCCTGCCTGAATCCGGACAAAGTCATTACCCTAAAGCCAGAATCTAAAGAGAACTTAGTCTTCTTTATTTCCCATAAACTATGTAGGGCTGGATCAAGCACAGAAATGTTACATATGCTAGAGCTCTTGCACAAGTGGAAACGCACACACAAATCCACTTCCGCTAAGTCAGACTTATTTATCCCCGAGTGCTTTTTCACCAGCACAAGATGTTTTCCAACTGATTTCTAGGCAGTATAATATATATGGAATAAAGTGCTTGAGCAAGCAGAACTGTACTAAGTCCATTTATGTTTATGCCTGCACATGACTGGATCCAAGCCATAATAACTTTATTCTAACCGTTTTCAATAACTGTGGTATACCTTTTCTATGACACAAATGAGTTCTACTATAAGTGCAAGTCTCTGACTCCACTAGTGGAGTCCTATGGATTAATAAAGGGTAAGAGTAGGTTACTGCATGGAAGAGAGACAGACCAATGTTAGTTTTTGTTTTAAGTTTCCAAGACTCCCCCCACAAGGAAACAGAGCTGAGAATGCACATTGCCCACACACATCTTTGCAACGCTGGTAGTTAACAGCCACTAGCACTCATCTGGCCCAGGCCGAGGGGCTGAAGGAAGGCAAGTAGGTTTGCTGCTTTCTAGGGCTGCCATTTCCCTGATGGAGGAGGGGTTTACCCGCTTTTGGGGGCCCAATCTGCCGCCACCCAGCCAGCTGGGGGAGCACCCCCCAAAAAAAGCCCCGTCTGAGCCAACATGCCTGGCGCAATGACGGCACCTGGAGGTGACATCATCGTGCAGGGCACATTGCGTGGGGGATACTGCAGTGTTTGAGAAAAAACTCTACCAAAGTCCCAGGCATGGAGAGGGACACACACACCCCGGCAGCCAGGTAAGATCTGGCAACCCTACTGCTTTCTTCCTTCCAGTCTGAGGTCTACAGGGATGAAAAACACACTCAGAGTCAAGTAGGAATTTTAAATGAGGGAGTGGAAGATGGGACCATTTCCCCTCCCGTTTACTGATTAGAAACAATTCATGTTACTCCTGTTGCACTGTAGAGGGACAGGGAAGTTCCCATCCCCCCCCTCCTCCTGTGATTCCTGATGAATCCCCCACCATTCATTACGGATGTTCTTTGGACAAATATTTGAAGTTTATAGCTAAACAGGAGGGTCTCTGAAAACATAGCAATGTGTGGATCAACAAATATGGGCTACACAAGAGAACATTAAAAGAGACTTCTTGATGATGTAGCACCGACAAGAAGTCTCTGAACACTTCTTTTCAAAAGATGAAGCATTGCCCTCTAAATCTTTCAATTCATTAGCTCATACTTATAAAAAAGAGACAAGGTGACACACGTGTACTAACCTTTCATGTCCAAAGATGCACATAAAATTATCAAAGACAACCCCATGTTAGATGGGTCAAACTGTCATTTGAATATTGATGGTGGCAAAAAAAACATTAAAAAGAAGCTGAAGGAAATAACTCTGGTTTTAATCTGAATAAAAGTTTATTCTAGAAGCATGATTTTGATATTTGCACAGAAATTGTAAATGGCTGTAACTGCATTAAGACAATTTGAATTTGGTTTGTCCCATTACGCAGTGAGAGGTTTGGGTACTGCATATCTGAAAGGCCGACTACTCAACAATATTGCTTGCTTGAAACCTAGAGGGTAGTGCTCGCTGAGGCAGAGTCAACAGAAAATATTTCTATCCCTGTAAAGTGTACAGTTATCACGTGTTTGTACAAGTCCTGTGCCACCAAATAATACTATCCATACATGAGATCCAACCCCTTCAGATCACAACATTATCCAAACTACAACACAGCCACAACTGGAAAGCAGGGAATAACCATCGTCGAGAAGATAACTCAAGGCAGTGAGCCAAGTCGCAGACAACAAGTAAAGTCACATATACATTATGAGGTCACAGAATTAAACATGGCGAATGCACTGCAGGAATTAAACATATAGAAAACACTCCCACTTTTCATTATACATGCATAAATAGACAAGCCAAGATTCAAACTGAGGGAACCAGATTCCAGCCCTCCCTTTCCAGAGTAATCAAGCAAACAGGTGGGCAAGTAGACTAATCATGAGCTTGCAGTAGAGGACTTAACAAACACAAACAGACCAGCAGCAGGTTAGCCTGTACAGGGGGTGAAACACCTTGTCTGGTTGATTTCCCAACTGCACAGTTTGCCCATGGCAATGTCTCTGTCTTCACTGCCTGAGCTGTTGGTTTGCTGGCTGTGCTAAAGTCAGGGATTCCTCCTCCTTGCTATAACTTGCCCATACTGCTTCTTGCCAGCCTTCCCCCTTCTTCAACAGTGACCAAGGTGCCGCAGTGAGTGAACAACAACAACCGTTTTAAATCTATTGATCTATGTTGCACATACGTTCAAAACAGCTTCACCGCTGGTTATCATCTCCTCTCAGGTCTAGCAAGCATGAGCTACTTGGAAAAATGGAATAATAATAATGTATGAAAGGAGAAAAGCCCCACCTTTCTTGTTTGGCAACAGCAGTCAAAAAGAAAACAGCCGCTGGGCCTTTTTAAATATGCAACCTTCTATATCCCACTGAAATGTTTAAAGTTGGCTAAGGAATACCAGGGTTGTGACGCGGCTGCAGGCAATGATAAACCACCTCTGAACAATCCTTGCCTTGAAAACCCAATGGGGTTGCCATAAGTCAGCTGTGACTTGATGGCACTTTCTACTTCCATGAAGATCCAGTTTACACATAGCCCCAGCACATGGCTTTTAAATGTAACAAGGCAGGAGAGTGATCCTTTGGGCTCACACACTTCAGGCCTAAGTGAATAGGTGCCCCATGATGCACTCTATCTGCTGGATGGAATGTGTGGATAGAACATGTATGCATTTAAGCTCACATACACTGAAAATTCATAATGGAATGTAAAGTGAACTGCTGGGCCTCAGAGCTGAGGCTCACTCCCATGCTGCATCATGGGTAACATACATATTAAGGTAGATGTAAATTGGACCACTGAAATTATTCTGTATCACTTAAAACAGCGGTGGTGTTTACATATTGTTCTGTGTCGCTTAAAACCATGGTAGTGTTTACAAGATTTTCAGTCCCAGTGTGACAGAATGCTTCTGGTATCAACCAGGGGTCTGCAACCTGACACCCATACCATGGCACCCACCAACATCTTCCCTGGTGCCCATCAACTGTTTTTAGAAGGGGGGCAGGGGGGGCTTTTGCCCAACAGGGCTTCTGATTGGGCATCGGAGATCTGATTGGCTGTGCAGATTTTTAAAAAGTTGCTTCCAGGGTTCTCAGGTCCCCTCACTGCTCTGCTGGGGGAATTTGGTGGGCGTTCCAGGGGTTGGCTGCGATGATGTCACTTGGAAGTGACATCATTGCATCGGGAATTTTGTGCAGGAGGGACGGTCTGGTTTTTGGGCAAACTCTATGGTAAAATTGGGCTTAAACCATAGAGTTTACCCCAAAACCAGAGCATCCCCGTGCAATTACCACAACGCGATGATGTCAGTTCCAAGTGATAGCCTCCCGTTGGGGACGTCACACAGTGACATTCCTGTTCAGGGGCAGGGTTCCCCACTGGCCAGCTGGTCTGTGGTGAAAAGCCCCTAAAACTGGGGGATCCCCCACTTGGTCCTGGGGGCTGGCAACCCTAGCTGCTTCACCAGCAGCTGCCACCACAGCACAATGAACTTAACTGTGTGACTTAAGGTAAGCTGTGTGCGTACAGGAAATTAAAACAAACAAACAATAAGTTTGTTTTAAAACGCATCCTGTTTAGCAAAGCTTCTGCCTGAAATGTTGGAGAGTTATCATGAGTTATGCATGGCCTCACTCCCTGATGTTTTGAGATTAGTTCTACTTCAGGTGGCAGCCATTTACCCCTACCACCCTGTGTCAGAATTCCAAAGGTGCCCACAGACTTGAATAGGACAAGGAAACTTGTCCTAAACAATGGATGACTGCCTTCAGCATGCATGCCTGCAACTAAAATATTCAACCTCAAAAAAAAAAAAGGTAAAAGGGAGAAATAAGCACATGAACATGTGGCAATTGAATGCTAGCTTTTATAAGAGACATATTACTGCACTGCCAATATCCCAGCAGTTAAAGGTTCATAAAGTTCATATGCAGTTTTTCTCTAACTGCTCGGTCAATTTTCCACTCTCTTAGGAAACTTAGGTAGCTCAAGACAAAAATCATTCACATCTGTTGTACGAACTGACCTGAGAGATGAAATAACTAACCAAAGTTTCAAACAGTGCAATTCTAAAAACACTTTACAGGGGTTGTCCCACTGAATAATCCTGATTAGGGTTCTGAGTAGACCAGTGTATGATTGCTATAAAAGGGAGAACTCGTGTTATCTTCCTATACATAGGATCATATTGGTTCTGGTTCTCCTGGGATGCTGTACCATAATCCGTTCAGATAATTTGTCATTTACCTAGAGTAAGCAGCAATTCCTCTCCCCCATTACAGACAGACAGACATATTAGAAACCCCACTGTATTATTCACTCATTTTAGTTTAGAGCCTAACCTTGATGGTGGTTCCTCATATGATCCTGTCGTTGCTTTGCAGATACTCTTTCCTTTGTGCAGTACGGCAGCTGGTCCAGTTGTTCACTATTTTTCCCTAAAATGCTCACTGTAGTCGTGTTGGTGTCAGATTTTTTTTTTTAATCAGTGTGGTATAACACCAATACGCTAGGAAACTACTGTGGCTTTTAAAAAATAATAGTTCTTTAGACCACAAGAGGACATCATCCTCTTCCTAAATATTAGAAGCTCAAAATGAGAAATTGTGGCGACTGGAGGGGAGAGAACTAATGGATAGTATAATTGGCAGTTTTATAGGAAGCCAATTTGTCTTTAGAAATGCTACAGAATAAACTGTTGCTGATAAAGAGGAGGGATTTAGAGGAAATGGCCAGCAAGGAAGTGTTCTGTACATGAGGAATAGCATAATGACTGAAATAGATGACGGGGATGGTTGGTAGACAAGCTTCCTCACAGCACAGAAAGACAAGAGGAGGAACTTGAGTCCTGAGGAAAGGGAGAAAGGACCTTAAATGTACATGTTATGCACTTGAAGCTGTTCTGATGGACAACACGAAGATTACAGAAGAAAATAGAATGCTCATGATGTGGGATGAAAAGAAAAGTGACAAGCCGAACAATCTTTGCACACAAGTGCACACTGCCACTGCAATCATTATCTTTCCTTCGGAGTTATTTACAATATCATGTAATCGGAATTCAATTTCCAGCATCACTTGATTGCAACCACAGAGTTGTTGTGTAGACATTCACAGTGGCATTGATAGAGGAAAATCCTACATTAGGGTGCTAAGATTGTTAAAGTTTTTAGCTAGCCCATCTGGCCACATATGACTATGTTAATCATTGGTGTCCTGAAAAGAAGTCTTCTCTGACTGGTTGCCTGGAGGCAATTGTCACTTGCCATAGGCAACTGGTAATGGGCAAGAATTATGTCTTCAAGTTTTACAAAACAGCCTACGGTACAAGCTATTTTCACATGTCAGGAAGCATGTTGGATACAGCTGGATCTAGTGAAAACCCTCACAGAAAGAACTGTCACAGCAGACCTTTTCCTACTTTCCCATTTTCTGATTATCTCAAAAATCCTTTGAGGTCAGTTGCAAGGCACAAGTGGGAGGAGGAGGTAATTTTGTCCTTCATGAAGTCCCTGGTACTGTGAAACATTTTCTTCACAAGAGCCCTCCTTCCCACAGAAAAAGCTTTTTGGGAAAAACAGGAGGCTGCTGTCCGGAGACAATGGTGGGAAAGATCGACTCCACCAAATCCTTCTGGGAATTTTTTCCGCTAATCCAACCCGGAATGTTTTTAATGCAATACAAACAGCAAGCAACCAATTTACTGTCAAATATTCTGCCAAAGAGACCACATAGAGTGTGGCACACAGTAGGAAAGGTGCTGAGATGTACACATGCATTTGAGATAGAGAGCAAGAATCAGGCTTTAATCACCATAAAGGTAACTACTGTATAAGAAAGTTAGCTTTAAAAAAAAGATCTTTTGTAACTTTCTTTGAGAAAAACTGTTACAGAAGATCTATTACAGCATGAATTATTATATTGTCTACCAATTAGATAGTTGATGGATCTGGTAACATGGAAAGCGAACTGCACAATAGGAATACAATAAACTCAGCAGATACTCAAGGTCTACAGGAAAATAAACCATCAGGTCAATGTAAGAAAAAAATGGTTCGATCTAAATGCATTTTTCACAACTTACATCCCACTAAAAATCGGCCCAGTGAGGCTAGCTAAGCTGGCGGTATTTTCCAGACAATGCATTTATAGTGGTTGAGCAATACAACAGATTCATGTATGCAAATACTGAGAATTAAAAAAAGAATGTAAGACTGGGTTCTCTCTGTCAACAAGGGACCTTGTAAAAATGCATTTGAAAGCAGATACTATTTTCTGTGCTTGTGTATGTACTGTTGCTGCCACCTATATGGACTTCTTTTTTACATACACCTTCTCAAAAAGGAGCATTTATAAACTACATGCACTCCTTCCTCCACCCACCCTATCAACTTTATACAACACATCTCTTTGTTTTGTCCCACAAATGGACTTACAACTAATAACATGCTTTATAGTTTGGCTACTGCATTTATAATCAATCATGTATAACATTCTGCTATCTGAACAGAGTTTGAGTCCAATGGCATCTTTAAGACCAGAAAGTTTAATTCTGGGTACAAGGTTTAATGAATAAAGCTTTGCTGGCCTTAAAGTTGCTACTTCACTCCAAACTGGACTCAGATCACAATGGCTACCCACCTGAATCTATATTCTGATATCTGGGTTATGAGAGACCTCACTATGGGAATGAATGTAGGCACCTATTTGTATCTACTCCTCCGCAAGCTCTGGTGCTGGGACACAGATAGCAGCAGCAGCACAGGAAGTATTTCGGCTTCCCTGTCAATATTATGAGTTCTGAGTTATCAAAGTGATAGTACTACATGTATGTAGTTTACAGTATGTATCAACCAAGGGGTGGGGCAGGGCTGTTGCCCTCTGAGGCCCCAAGGGAGTGGGAGAGGCAATATAAAAGGACCACAAGACTTAGATGTGTGGTATGTGAGTCAGTCCTTAGAAGATAGAAATTTACAAGACCCAAACTTTTTATAACTAGAGATTCCTGGAGTCTTAAGAACATCAGGAGCAGGCAAAAAGAAACCCCAAACCATTATGGACCTCCTTCTCAGCAAAGTCTTTGTGACCTTTCCCCCCCATCAGCTTGTTCCTTGTCTTTACATATAAAGTTCCTTTTCTTCTTCCGGGAGCAAAACAGTGATGCACTTATCTGAAACTGTTGTTCATCTAGATGGCTCTGTACAGGTACACATGGGGCCACACATGTGTGTAGGCCAGCTGCCGGAAGATTTTTAGCTAGCCTAGTAACAGAGCAGCCCCCCCCCCCCAACTGTCTGCATCCTGAGTTGGAAAAAGAGAACCACAAAGCTGGTGGAGGCAATTAAGCCTAAGAATCTCTGGATAGTTGTAGCCCTTTGAAACTGATTTGAGATAAACTGGTTGCCCAGACTTTTGATAGACAAGACCTTATCCCACGGCAAGAAAACTTGTGCTGCAGTGGAATCTAACCAAGCTCCAATAAAGGATGCTTGCTGAAAGGGAACCCAGTTTCATTTCTTCCAATTAACTTGTAAATTCAACTTTTGTCATGTCTCCAGGGTTAATGACAATTGTTTCTGTAACTCAAGCTTGGAAGGAGCAGTAAATAACCAATCATCCAACTAAGGGAAGATGGAACATCCCAGAGACCTTAAGTGAGCAATCACTGCTATCATACATTCAGTAAAAACTCAAGATGCAGTGGTCAAACCAAATGGGAGGACTGTGTACTCGTACAGAACTCCTTGAAATTTAAAACATGAGTATTTCCTATGCTCAGGATGAATGGAAGTATGAAAATATGTATCCTGGAGGTCCAGGACAGCAAACGAATCTCCTGGGATGAGCATTTGTGACACTGAGATCAAGGAGAACATTCTGAATTTATGAACCCTGAGGAAGAAATTGAGACCCCTTAGATCCAAAATAGGGCATAAGCCACCATCTTTTTTATTGACTAGGAAAAACTTTGAATAATAACCAAACACAGGATCATTCAGAGTTAAAATTTGAAATATGCCCTTTTCTAATAGGGAATTCAACTCTGAAAACAACTCAGGAAAAACATTATCAGTGCCCTGGTCAGCTGTTGTTAACAGTGGTAACTGGGCAAACTCAAGGCAGTAGCCCATCTCAATAATGGTCAAGACTCAGGAGTCCGAGGTAATTTTAAGCCATTCTGGGGGGAAAACTGGACAAACCATCCCAAAAAGAGTGGTTGGCTGTGATGTAAACTGCTGATGGGCTTGGAGGCCTGGATCGGGTCTTTGAAAGCTTTCTGAGCAGGGCCAGGCTTGGGTTTCAAACCAAATCTAAATCAAGTTTGTTGGGGGGGGGGCTGGGAGAAAGATCTTTGATGAAGTTACTGATATGCCTGTTGTTGGTATGAGCACTGGGAACTCTGGTAAGCGGGTTAAAATCTTGAGTGGCATTTGGGCCTATAGGAAGATATTTGGATGTGGGTTATCCCAAACAACTGGGCTGTCTGATGATTTTTCTTGATCTTTTGGAAGAACTCATCAGTCTTAGAGAAGAACAAGAATGAGCCTTCAAAAGGTAAGTCCTCACAAGCATGTGTCTCTGGTGGGAGAGCGGTTGATCGTTGCCAGCCTTAGAATTATGGAGGAGGCCATAATGTACACTAAAGAATTAGCCACATGTTTAGATAGCCAGAGGGCTTCTGTTTAAATAACTTTGGCCAGAACTTCATTGTCATCAAGGAATTGTTCTAGATAAAGGGTTATCTTCTCCCACAGAAAGTCTTGGTAAACTGCCCTAATAGCTTGGTAATTTGCTATCCTGAAGTTAAAGATGATCACAAATAAGTCTTGCAGCTCAAGGCATCAAGCTTTCTGCCCTCCTTATCAGCTGGGGTTCAATGTGAGCCCACTCTCTGATTAGCTTTTATCTCCTCTGCTATCAATGAGAATAGAGTAGGATGGGTTAAAAGGAAGGGACAAACTTTTTGCTGAACCCTATACATATTCTCAACTTTATGAGACATGGTGGGAATGGAAGAAGGTTTTTCTCAAACAGATTTTGCCATTTTTAGGATTCCTTCCAGGAGCGGGAAGGCTATGATCCCTGATTTATCAGGGTAGAGTCATAAGAACATAAGAGAAGCCAATGTTGGATCAGGCCAATGGCCCATCCAGTCCAACACTGTCACATAGTGGCCAAAAACACCAGGTGCCATCAGGAGGTCCACCAGTGCCCCCCCCCCCGAGCACCAAAAATACAGTGCATCACTTGCCCCAGACTGAGAGTTCCTTTCTGTACCTTGTGGCTAATAGCCACTGATGGACCTCTGCTCCATATGTTTATCCAATTCCCTCTTGCAGCTGTCCATGCTTGTAGCTGCCACCACCTCCTGTGGCAGTGAATTCCATGTGTTAATCACTCTTTGGGTGAAGAAGTACTTCCTTTTATCCATTCTAACCCGACTGCTCAGCAATTTCATTGAGTGCCCACGAGTTCTTGTATTGTGAGAAAGGGAGAAAAGTACTTCGTTCTCTACTTGCTCTATCCCGTGCATAATTCCAGTCATCCCAGTATCTCGACCTTGGGTCTAGTGCCCACTAAAGTGACCTGATTTTCCAAAAACTCAGCCATTCAAACCATCTGCTCAGAGTAGAGACACAAGTCTTGGAGACAGTGGGTCATGATCTCCCACTCTTCCATCAGGAGATGGTTCTGAAACTACACTGGAACTAGCAATGGACCTTCAGTCTTCCTCCTCCTTGGAACAAAAGACTGCTGGACCCAACCAGGGGGTCCAGTATGTAGATGCATGCAGTCTCTCCATCAGTCTTGCACTATGACTTCTCAGTTCCATCTGCAGTTCCAGAGGGTCTAGCCATTCTCTATAACTCTGAGCGGGACGGCAGCATGAGTACTGGTGTTTTGGTTCTGGAGGTGCCCACAGAGGCAGTGGGGCCGGAGACATAGTGATGTGTTCTAAGGGGCATCACCCTGAGTGTCCAGGTGACATGCAAAAGGAGACTGTGCTGCAGAGTGGCCTTTGGGAGAATGGGTAGGGTAATCTGCCCACTGACCTCCATAATAGACTTTGGAACTGGTTTTTTCAGTTCCTTCGAAGCTGCCCCTTTTGATGCTGAACAAGTCAGTTCCATTGATACTGACCACTGGCTTTTGTGTTTAGATTTCAATTTGTGTTTCTTTGGTGGTGGTTCCAAAGATGATCTTTTCTAGTGTCCCGGAATGTCTACGGTGCAGATCTGACCTTGAAACCAACTGGAGCGAAATGACTGACAGAGGCTGGAAAACGCAGTGACTGGCTTGGGGACTGAAAAGACACGTTGTTCAACCGGGGCAGATGTTTTGGCTGCTGGGTTAACAGAGGTGGATAAAGCCTTCTCCCATAAGGTGGCCTTGAGTCGGGAGGCACAGTCTGCATGGGTCTTCAAGGTGAATTGCTGGCAGATCTTACATTCTGGTATGTTCTGGTTTTCCCCAAGGCACAGAAGAGTGATCATTCGTATGAGTCATCTTCGTCGAGCAGGAGCAACATTTTTTAATAGAGACATTGGTGTTGAGGGTTTTGGGGGTTTTTTTGGGGGTGGGTGGGGAGAAGACAGAGCTAACTAAGAGTG
>NW_015169778.1:1753334-1775834 GCF_001447785.1 Gekko japonicus
GAAAGAGGCCCCTCCTGTTCCCTTACTAGGCTACCAAAAACCTTCCATTAACTGGCCTGCGCATGTGCACAGTCCCATGTGGGACTGTACAGTACAATGATGATGAAATACTGGTTATTCTCATATATTTGGCATTTGGATTAAAGGAAATGATACATACAGCAAGACTTGAGTCCTAGCACTTATTATTGACATTCAGTACTTGTTTATTTCCTTGTATTGTGGGCTCACTCTAGTCTTCTTTTCTTCCATGAGAAATTAAGGGAGAGATTATGTTTGTTTCTTTTCAATGTATATCACCTCTCAGTCTAAAAGACCTCCAAGAAGGCTGCCATATTATCAGGATGATATGATGGAATTTACCATGCTCCATAAGAATGTATTTGGAAGACCTTTGCCAGAAAGACACTAAAAGGAGATATTATCCACTGAACATGAAAGAAAAATCCTTCTAGTCTATCTGTATGAACACAGGTTCTGCAAAATTTAACTCAGTGTGGATTTTACAAATGCAAGTGCTGTACTGTTTCCATTTGAATACCTTCATTCCTATGGGCAAAAAATATTTTAAAAAGCAATTCCTTGACTCATCCTCCTTCTCTAGCTATCACCCAATTTCCATTTATCCTTTGCCTCCATACTCCTAGAAATTGCCCCTGGTGCCTCACCTTTCTCTCACCTAATTCCTTCATTGATCCCCTACAATCTGTTTTCCATGTACTTCATTGCATAACAATAACCCTCACTGGTCAAGTTGCAGCTAACTTATGGCAACCCTCTAGAGTTTTCAAAGCAAGAGATGAACAGAGATGGTTTGTTGGTGCCGGCCTCTGCATAGTGACCCTGGACTTCCTCGGTGGTCTCCCATCCAAGTGCTAGCCAGGGCTGATCCTGCTTAGCTTCCAAGGTCTGAAAAGACTGGGCTTGCCTGGGCCATACAAGTCACTGCAAAATTTTAAAAGGTCTGTATTCTGTACTCCTCTTCTATCCTTTTGCTGACCTTGACACATGCTCTAGGCTTCCATGATTTTTCCTTCAGCCAATCTTTTCTCATCAGGCAAAATTTTTATTCATTCTTTCCACAAAGGAAAGTGCTTTCTCTGCTTTCTATCGGTATCTTGCAGGAATTTGCCTTCAAACATCTATTATTAATCTGCAATCTGTCCCTGGTTGATGTCAGCAAATCCCAAGCCTTCCACTACCATCAGTAATCTACCTCTGAACTTTAAAAAAAATATCTCCCCAGTTCTATATTTCCACCTTGTCTAATATTTTGACTTCAAAGTCTTATCACTGTCTCAGTATGTCCAAACTTCTCATTTCCTCCATCAAGATTTCCACTACTTTTATACTCTCCAGATCTGTTGACATGATCATCACCAAACCTGGGGCAAAAAGTACAAAGCTTTGGTTTTTATCTGTAAGGCTTTCCCCACACTTGTTCCAAACATTCAGTTGTGTCATGCCATTAGGCAACATGCAGGTTATTGCTAGAAGCCCGTCAAGGTCCAAGAAAAGCTCCAAGAAATGATGACATCTCTCTCACCTTGAGTGATAGCTCAGCCTTCCTTCTCAGACTCAGAACCCATAGCCTGACAACCAGCTGTATCCCCAGAGGTCTCTTCTCCGCTGCTACATCAAGTCCCAAGAGATCAATATGAATCCTAGCCCCACTGGAGCATCTGACTCCATAATCAAGTATATCATCTTTAGTTTCCAGGAAAGGCAGGGCTTAAACACATGATCCTCCCTGCAAGACTAAATCCTCTCACCTCCCAGCCTTTGCTGGAACAGCATCCTAAGATTGTTGCTTGCCTGTATTCAACCTTAAGTGATTTTGCTACAGACCTGTCACAGTCTTTGAATACCTTGACCCTGCTTTGCCTGGCTTTTTGGTGCTTTGCCTTGCCTTTTCTTGCTATTCCACCCAGTGAATTTCACTCTGGAGGAGGATAGGACAACACCAAACAACGTTGCTTCTACTCCCCTTCATCTTTGCCCTTCAGCACTCATGCTGTGGTTCTTTCGCCTGTTAACAATTGCAACCATGTCCTCCATGGCTTTCCACCATCTTACCTTGGTCCCTGATATCGTATTGACAAAATCACTTGCCTCTGAATATGTGATGCTCCTCCATAAATCCCTAAACTGACATCTGATTCATTCTAAGATCCAGCACAAACTTCTGGGCCTCATCATCAAAGACCTCAGGGACCTTGTATCTCCTTATCTCTCTACCCTCATACCCTGATACGTATGATTTTCGCTTATGAAGTCCACTACCCTTAGTCACTAAAAGGTCATCTGACCCCACATACAACCTAACCCTTGCGTCCTTTATTCCTCCAACTGCCTTCCAGAATACCTTGCATCTCTCTCACACACACACACACACACACACACACACACACACACTCCCTCCTCTACATTTTCCACTGCACAGCTCCTTAGGCCCCCATCTATACTGAAACTAAACCCAAGAAATGAGGTCCAGAATGAACATATATTCTTCCCCTGTTTATCCCTGTCTTTGTTGTCTCCCATCTCCCACAGGGTATGGATATGTCATTTATTATTATTATTATTATTATTATTATTATTATTATTATTATTATTATTATTATTATTATTCAAAAGCTCCACTTTTATTACAATAATTACTTTAAGAAAAATACTTAGAATAAAATCTTTATATAAACACTAGCAAAGAAAATCTAAACTTTGCCAAACTGCAATATCTCCATATTCTTTTGACTTTCAATTAAGCCAATTCAACAGCAGACTTCAGCTCAACAGCTAAAATAGTCTTAAAGCAAATACTTGGTGAGACCTCACCGAATAAATGAGTAGATAACTATGCCACTCACCCTTCTCCTTCTCCCACCAATTGTTTTTCCTGTGAAAACTATCAGTAAAAAGCTACTAATAGCTAAATACATTCAGCAAGGAACATATGGTTGGAACACAGCAGCCTATATGGTGATCTGTTAAGAGCCTGGCCCCCTCTGCTGTCTATTTTGTGTTTTTTCCAAAAAAAAAGAAAAGAAAGAAAAGAAAAGAAAAGAAAAGAAAAGAAAAGAAAGGAAGCCTAACCAAAGCTCCCACTGAACTTGACGACTGAACGAGGAATGGTAATTCCCCTGTTAATCCCTCCTACACAGTTTAAAGCATAACCCTGACAAACTCTATGTGCTGTGGGACAAGTGTGACTCTTTGATAGACATATGAGAGGCAAAAACTTCAGCAATGTAATAGCTTTTACTGGGACTGTTCAAAATGTTATAAAGTGGGCAGTAAGCTTTTGGAGCTCCCAAAATTCTTAATCAGACTGGTAGTTAAGAACTAAAAGATATGGCTGGGTGCCAAATGGCTACTGGACTAGGGATGGAAAACATGGATCTTTTCACTTTGAGGATGTAAAAGTGAGTCACATTATCACTAGTTGCCTCACCATGAAAGAGAACAAATAGGTCCTTTGTAAGGCAGCCAAGAAAGATTTAACAAAACTGGATATTAATTTTAGGTAATGCACTAAGCACAAAATCAATAAAACACAATTTTTTCTCTAGTACTGCCTCACTCTTCAGGCTGGTGAAAAGTCAAGCTGTATCTACTACTGTCACATGTGAATTTCTGAGGAAACAAAATAATTAATCTTTTTGATGTCAGACCCAACCCCCTTTACCTTGTTCCAGAAAGTACCCAGGAGGACACAGCTTCTATGAATCTGGCCTATGGTACAGAAAGTACCTTTGGTTTTAGGCTACTCTGCTTGCCTGTCTAACATGTGGTATGCCATTGTAGATTCTTCCAGCCAGGCTGATTCACAGATGAATTTAAGTTAGGGAACTTGTTTTAAAGCTTTTGTCTTTCTTGGAACAGTTACTTGGGGGTGCCTCTGAGCAAAGTCCAATCAAAGATTTATTTTCTAATGTTGTAAATTTTATACAAGTTATCTGTTCAGTATGGTATAATTTTACCACATTTAGTAACTTCTTCTCTAGAATGTTC
Source organism: Gekko japonicus (assembly GCF_001447785.1). Classification (NCBI taxonomy): domain Eukaryota; kingdom Metazoa; phylum Chordata; class Lepidosauria; order Squamata; family Gekkonidae; genus Gekko; species Gekko japonicus. The sequence continues at coordinate 1,757,346 of NW_015169778.1, forward strand.
AGTCAGTTGAACTATCCACAGGGCATACTACCGCTGACCTAGCAGCTCTGGAGGTTTTTGAAGTGGAATTCATTTCTAACCTTACTGTTCTTTTTGCAACTCACTTGTAACATAATCTCCTCCAGAACACAACTTGTAGGAATCTCAAAACACTGAACAAGTTGATATTTTATATTTCACATTCAGTATTTTAAAATAAATAGCAACTCCCTGTATTTCATGGATCTTTCACACACTCAGCAGTGGCAAACTAAAACTTGCTGCTGAGTTGTCTGGAGTATCCTGTCTCAGCTCACCTTGTTCATCTTCCTTCATCCTGGCCTCATGAGCCACCTGCCAGAGATTTGTGACCTGTTTAAGAGTCCCAAACTACTGTTTGAGATCTACTGGTATAGCCTGTTTTAAGTTCACTTATGTAGTGTATAATTCCTATTGTGTAAAGGATAAAAATCAACACCACCAAACTACTGGAATCAAATAATTTCCTGAGACAGTGGATCATAATTTAAGTCATAAATGTCTACTTAAGACAAAAATATTTTCCACCCACCTTCTAAAAGAGCATACAGAAGAACTTTGGTAATGGAAGGGAACTGTGTCATTCACCCTATTGCTCTGCTTTACACAACACCACCAGAGTAAAGGAGGGAGATGTGCCATATCCTACTTGTCTTCTGTCATGGAAATCAAGGCAGTTCACACGGGCGCTCTTGAGATCTCCCATTCAGGCCCTGAGGGGTCTTGCTTAGCTTTAGCAAAGTTAACTTCCAGTCATGCCAGGGGAGCAACATATGACTTGAGCCCAGGAATGTCCAACTTACAGTTTCTATTTAATGAGTGAAAGGTATTCAATCTTAATGAATGTTGTTATGGAAAACGGTGCCCTTTCTGTTACTAGATATATAAATGCAACAAGGAAGCCACCCATGAAAACCATATTATCCTAATTTCATGAAAATATCTGTTACTGCATACAACAATACAGACCTGTTGACTAGGTGTGTGTGTGTATATATATATGTGTTTATATGTGTGTGTGTGTGTGTACCATATGGCAGAGTTACACAGAAGAAGCATATAATAATATAAAATACATAACCAAGTCAATACAATGGGTATGCAGACCAATTAGGCAATCCCTGAAATAATATATGTATTGCTTAGTGAGTACCTCAGGACAATAATCCCCACATTCACAAAGCTTACTGAATAAATACAAGCATCTTAAAAACAAACATTACCAGGAACAGGACTTGATCAACATCAGGGTTTTGACGAAAACTCAGTATTTTTGTTTTTATATCAGTCTTCTGGATGTTCTTCAGGAAACTCTGGTGGTCTTTCTCTCTACTCCAGTGGTTAACAAATTTCTTGAAGTGGGACCTATGTTTAAATCTATTGTACTGGTGGGGGGGGGGGGACTGTTTTTTCTCCACTCCCCAACATAAAACACAAGTACTTCTCCTCAGTTAACAATGAAGTATTTTATTCCATTTTTAATATTTATAAAGATATAGCATTATTGAGTGATAGATAGTTTTCATGGCTATTTCTCACATGCAGAGGTAAGCCAAAATCTCTCATCAAGCCTTCAAGAGCTTCCTTTCCCCAGATCACCCCAATTTCACCTCCTCCTCCCTGGACTTAAGGCCCACATGTAAGACTGTCATAACCCACTTTGGGGTCCTGACCACAATTTGAGAACTTTATTATTGGACTGTTGGATCCATAGGTTGAGAACTACTGCTGTACTTGTTAGAAGAAATTTTCTCAGATTTTTTGTTAATTAAATAAATATAGTCTCTGAAACTTGCCTCAGCACTTGCTATTGTAATTCTGAATTCTGTGTGGTGTATACTTATTCACAAGTCTGTTTCAGGGTCAGAGGACAGACCTGGAAGCGAACCTGCAGCTATATGTCCCAGCCAAATATCTTGCATTGCTTATTCCAAAGCCACAGCCTCAATGGGATGGGTCATAAGTGTTCTTTCATTAATGCAAGAGGCACTTCAGCTCACACAAGAGTGCCAATGAATCCCTCTCTTTACTGCAGAACCTTCCTCCACACTGCACTACATAGTGTTTGTTCAACAAGACCAAGAAGCCACACTTCAGAGAGAACTGGAGACTACAGCGGGAGAGACTCATCAGTTCTGTTCATGAGCAGATGATCCAACCCATTATGTGAATTTTGGGGGGCATATAATCTCCATATGCATACACTCTCATTTGAAGTCTTCCTCGTTAAATGGAATGAGCTCATACAAATATGTATTATTCAATATGTTTATACATTTATATGAGTTCTCTCCTTTGCAATAAGGATTTCCTCCTACACACAGGATATCTGAGCATTTGGCATTATGGATCTAGACAGCTGAGTTTATCATTTTAGAGCTAGGAAGACCTGGACTAAAAGGTTGGATCCTAAGTTTCTTTCCACTTGTACAGGGGGTACATCAATTTCCCTGTCCCACTGAAGATGCCACATTGTTCCCAGAGATCCACTGGTTCCTCCAGGAGTTGCATTTTGTACAGCATAGGAAGCTGCACTGGAAAGGGGAGGTGGAACATTTGATTAAATGAATGCAAATCCAAGCCTGGTCTTCCAGCCAGGGGTGGACTAGAAGGGAAAACAGCCTTGGAAAACTGTCCCACCCCACCCCAGTCCTGCCCCCCCAAAAAGAGGATGGGAAGGGAGAAAGAGCCTTCTCAGCCAGCTGTGCACCTCCTTCCCAACCCCATGGATGGCTGGATCACGTGCCTCCTTCACTACCACACATGGGGTTCAGCTGGGCTACGTGCCTTCTTCCCCATGTGGGGCTCAGCTAGACTGCATGCCTTCTTCTCCGTACTGCATGGGGCTCAGGATGCCAGTTAATGGCTGCAGCAACCATCTGTCCTACACTTGAGTTGTGCTGCTGGCTCATGGCAGGTGCCTGTCCCACGTGAGACTCAAGCTACCAGATGCCACCGACCTCACACAGGGCAAGGGCCACCCCTCACTTAGGTCTGGGATGGCCCCAGCAGAGAAGATGACTATGGGGAAAGATCCATTCTGCCAACTGCTTCTGTGAACTATTTAGCTGGATCCTACCTAACCACATGAGTGCACTGGGATCCCTTTTTGTGCTGAGTGTATATATTCACAGACATTAGTAAGAAAGAGATGGGGGCAAAATGGGGGGGGAATTAAAGCTTCAACAAAGTCTCAAAATTAAAATGAAAGAATGAAAGATTTCTAAAGCATTGGTGCTATTCTGCAACCAAGAACAAATAATATGGAAACACAAATCCAGTGAAAACTTCACAGTGAAAGATACATATCCCTAATTTTATATGTACAACTGGGGGACCTGCAAGAACTCATTTTCCCCTCTACCACTGTTTCCTCTTTTTCCTCCGTGAAAGCCCCTATAGTTTCTCCCATACTCCTGATTAGTTCTCTCCTTTCAGCTCACAGTCAACCTAAATTTATCTGCCCCCCCCCAATCTTCAGCTTCCCTCCTGCTGGCCGTCTCTATCAAGGAACTCTTGCCAAGTTGCATGATGTCAGCCAGTCTGTGCCAGGCCCAGTCGCATGGTGCCAGCAGCCAGGCTGGGCCCAGTTGCATAATGGTGAACCCATAAGGACTTGACTTGCATCCTCCTCCCCACACTTTTTCTCCCCTCTACTGGCAATCCTCACCTTTCCCTGCTTCTGTCTCTCCTTCATACCCACAAACCAACTTACCTTTTAGCTGACCCCCATCTTCAGCTGTATTATTTTTAATTTACTTCATTTCCTACCTTTCTCCACAGTGAGGACCCAAAGCAGCTTACATCATTCTACTGGCCTACATTTTATCCTCACAACTCTGTGAGGTAAGTCAGTCTGAAAACATGCAACTTCCCCAAGCCAACCCAGTGAGGTTCCACAGCAGAGTGGTAATTTCAGCCCAGGTCTCCCACATCCTAGTATGAAACTCTAACAACTCTACAACACTGGCTTTTGTGGGGTGGCTGCTGTTGAGTAGTGGCAAGCAACCAAGTTGGGTGAGCCATGCAAGTCATGTGGTAGCAAGTTTCCAGTGGTTGCTGGTGGGCATGGCCCCAGTGAGTCCTCCCTCAAAAACCCAAATAGCCATGGGAAAAGCCCTGCCCCCCTTCCTGGCTGTCACTGAAAGCAATCAAAGCTTATGGCTGCCAATACTACGTGGTTGCCCAGCAACAGCGACTAGGGGGGTTTGTTTCTCCAAAGCCACAGGCACTGCTTCTATCGGAGGGGGGGTCCCTTATTTTGAAAAAGTTTTCAGATTTTTCTGCAAACCTGGGCTGGCATTTATTTATTTATTTTACTTATGTATTAGATTTTTTTAGTCACTACTCACCCGAAGGGTATCATGGCAACTTACAACATTAAAACCAATAAGGTAAAAACATAAAAACAAACAACAAATACATGGCTATCACCATACCACTGTTAAAACAGCCCAAACACGTGGTTGCCCTCCAAAGGCCAACCTAAACAATTCAGCTTTGCAGGCCCTGTGGAAACTAAGCAAGTCTAGTGGGGCATGGGTAGGGGTGTGAAGAAAAAAAAAAATCGGTCGATTCAGATTCCGCCGAATCGAATAGAATCAATTTCGGCCAGTGGTAAGACTCCTGCATGTCAGTTTCGTCAGTACAAACGGATTCGGGAGTCTTTCGGCCAGCCCAATGTCAATTTCAGCCCCATTATATCCTATGGGCCATTGAAGTCAAAGGCAAAAACATAGGGTATATTCTGGGGGATGGAGGGGAGGGGGTTTGAGGGAGAAGCTCCAAACTCACAGTGTAGCTGCTGGAGCCTCTCCCCAAGATACCCACCAAGATTCAAGAACATTGGACCAGGGGGTCCAATTCTACGGGCCCCCAAACAGGTTGCCCCCATCCCCTCCATGGTTCTCTATGATGGGAACAAGGATTACTATTTTCCCATGGTGCTGTTAGTGGCTCTGGGAGGGAGGGGGTTTGAGGGAGAGGCTCCAAATTTTCAGAGTAGCTTCAAGAGCCTCTCCCTACATAAATCCCCATGTCCCAAAGCAATTGGACCAGTGGGCCCAATTCTATGGGCACCCAAACAGGTTACCCCATTACCTCCATTGTTTCCAAGAGGGAAACCCAGCCAGCAACACTTAAGGCAGGCAAGCAGGCAGCACCAGCAGTCAGACTCTCCCAGAGAATCTCAGGGAAAGTGAACTGTCTTGGGAGGTGCTTGTTTGCCATGAGAACAAGTGGCACACTCCAGAACAAGTGGCACTGTGGCAGTGCAAGCATGCCACAGTGCCACACAGTAACCCCAAAAGACCAACAGGAACAACATTTATACAGGTCCTGCCCTTTGTAATTTGATGGTGCAACCAGAAGTCCGGGGACGTAGCAGGTCAGGCCAGGATAGAGTTGGGTAGGGTTGACTCTCTCTCTCCCCTCCCAAGCAAGGAAGGTGGTGTGCAAAGCAACACCACCAACCTTGCAGGCTGCACATGCATGCAGCAATTGGCTGAAACTGGCCTCCCCCTCCCCCCCGTTGGTGACCTGTTTGGGTGGTCAATCAGGACCAAATGGTCAACTGTATCAAAGGCCGCTGATAGATCCAGAAGGATTAACAGGGCCAGCATGCCTTTATCCAGATGTAAGCAGAGATCATCAACCAAAGTGACCAGTGCTGTCTCAGGTCCCGAAGCCAGGCCTAAAGTCCAGTTGAAAGGGTCCAGGGCAGATGTCTCCTCCAAGAAAACCAGGAGCTGCTCAGTCACTGCTTACTCAGTTACCATCCCCAGAAAAGATTCAGGTGGGTAGCCATGTTGGTCTGAAGTAGCAGAACACAGTTTGAGTCCAGTGGCACCTTTAAGACAAACTTTTATTCAAGGTATAACCTTTTGTGTGCAAGCACACTTCTGTATCTGAACCATCATGATCCATTTGTCTCCATGGGCGAGCATAAATATGCTCACTTCCCCTGCAGGAAGGAATAGCCATTCCCAAACCAACCCTTATGAGGAAGTGGTCTGACTATGGCACTGGTTCACAAAGAACCGCACTATTCAGATCAAGCCCTGCACAAAAGATTCAAATGTAGTGTGTGGCCTGCTTCATGTATAGTGGTCGATACAACCAATGTTGCCATGGTAGCCATGAAGTCTGAGGTTGCACCAAGTAAGGAAGTCCTCCTGAAGTGTCCGGCCAGCTGTTGTCTGCTCAGTACTTCTAGATTTTAAAGGGCTCCTGATGCAATTCTCAGTTACTATGTGATTTAGAGAGTCAATCTTTGAGGGTATTTTAGGTTTGTAGAAACATGTGTCTTATCTGTTATGGCTCCAGTATCTGGAATTAAGTAGTCACCGATTTGGCCACATGTAGAATTATATACACAACTTGTTTCCATTTCACAGCAAGACAACGGGAACTTTGACCCTCAAAAGCTTATACCCTATACTCTGGAAATCCTGTTGGTCTTTAAGGTGCTACTGGCCTCTAATCTTTTTCTTCTACTGAAGACCAACATGGCTACCCACCTGAAACTTGTTTCAGTTTTTAATAACTTCTCAGTGAGACCCATTTCATACAAATAAATGCATGTAAGACGTCGATTCTGAATTCAAATGTAGCTCGAACAGCTTCCATGTGGTTGGTTATAAAACAGACACTGTAAGCAGTGTCCACAAATAACTTGTGGGGGCAGGGGTGGGGAAATCCCATCTTCCTGCTGGCTCCTGCTTCTTCCACTCTTTGACCCCCCTTCTTCCTCCTGCCCCTACGAACTCCCTTCTCCTTCTCCAACCCTCCCACCATTGCATCTCTCATCCTGCTGCCATCTCTCTCACCTACCTCCTCCTTCCTTCTACTCCACCGCCACCATCATGTCCTCCTCTCTCTTCCTCCTCCTCCTCCTCCTCCCTCTCTCATTTCTCATTCTGTCACTGCCTCCTCCATCTATCTTCTCCTTCCTCTGCTGCCACAGCACATTACAGAACTGTTTACTGGGGTTTGCTTAGGCAAACCCCAAATGGCACCTGTGATCACTAAAAAGTTTTACCTTTAACCTTTGCCATTTTAAAAACTCTTTTCATTTTCATGTTAGTTTTCAGATTTTTCTGCAAACGTGGAAGCTACCCCCAAGTTTGTAGGAATTTTTTTCCAGTTATAAATGGCCCTACTGAGTAGATCTTTTTCATTGTCATTCTGGGGCCATGCTTAGAATTACATATAAAAGACGCTACTACTCATTCTGGAATATAAACACTTGGAGGGCATCAAGCAATTTAACCGAATTGGATGGCCTTCAGAGAAAGAAAGGGGAAAGTAGCCCTGTATATAAACAATGTATGATCTGCACAAAGATAAAGTACATTGTCCTAAACCTTTGTCTTTTTTCAGATAAATGCATCCTGAGATGACAACACAAGCCACCGGATTTTTGTACACATAAACAGCAAGTTTCACCTGTCTATTAAAATTTGTATATTTTGGAATTCAAGTTCTAAAGTTCCCTAGTCCCAGGATGACAAGACTTTCAGTAATATTACAATGTTAAACCAATGGCAGCCAGAACAACAGGACATTTCTGTCAGCAGAATTCATGGTGAGATACCATGGGAGATCAGCTAATAGCACCAGGGTCGGGACACAGAAGAGAGAGATCAGCTAACAGAGAAGATTAAGAGTGTGGGTTTGTTGGTGGAGGATCCAAAGGCATTTTAGAACTGTTTTCTATATCTTCGACTGCTTTTTACTTGTGAATACTGTGGGAACACAATCAAAGAAGGAAATTTTTGGACCATAGGTTTATTTTATAATCACTGGGCTAGTGATTGCACTATAAAGGTCTTATGTGCATATTTATCCTGTGCCTGGTTATTTTACTTCTGAACAATTTACTTTATGGTCCTTATTGAATCTATACTTTGTATATATTTCTGATTGTGTTTATGTGAATGTAATTATTAACCATCTAGCCACATATGTATGACCTCTGAGGAAGGCCTATTTGGCCGAAACGCGTAAGGTCAGCTTTTTAAGCCCTTGATATGGTTATGTTTTATATATATTGGTTGCAATTGGGCCCCTATATATGTTTTAAATTTGTTATTATCAATAAATACATGTACCTCTTTTTATAGAAAGGTTTTAATATTGGCCCTCCTTTTCACTAACCTTTGTTTGGTTTTGGAGTTCTTTGTTAGGTTCAGTTTTTTCCCTTTCTTGTTTCTGGCAATACTAACAGGCCACATTTCAATCACTGCATGTGTGTGAGAGAGTATAAAGTTATGTCCAAACTCAATATACTGTTCTGATGGATGACTCTGAACTTAATAGGTGTCCAAATACTGGGTTGGATCCAAAGAACCATGAGCAGAATGAGTTCACTGAATTAATTACTCCCCCCTCCCTGCAACCTCCTGTGCCCCCCCCCAATATCCACCCATAGTTGTTCCTCAGTCTTGGGGAACCCTTGTGGATACAGTGGGTTATGATCGGGTAGGCTGCAAAAAGATGGAGTAATTAGCAGAGATTACCTCCACATACATTTTTGCATAATCCCTTCGTCCATTTTGGAAATGGTCACACAATAAGGAAATGTGTCCTTTCTGATGATTTCACCTTGAAATGCAGCTTCCCTTCCCTTGTGCCACTCTCTTCCAATAACCTCCCCACACCCCTTAACGGCAGCCTGGGGATACAGAGGGAACTGAGAGGCATGCTCCTTTTGTGGTTCAGTGGAATCCTTCAATTTTGCATACCTAAAGGATCACTGAGACAAATGAAGTTATACAGCACATTACTTACACGTATTTCAATAGTATACATGTGAAAAACTTACTCAGCAATGAAATGAGTATAATTTTCTTACAGGGTCAGAAAATGAACTAAATTGGCAAATTTTCATTTTACGATGGCACCTTTTCAAGGCTCTGATAAGACAGAATAATGCAAGATCATAATTGAGGCAAGTGATTATACTAAAATTTTCTTTCAAAACCCAGTTCATATTGAATACACTGGAAAGGAGGGCAACCCCCCCCCCCCCAAGCAAACTGTTGTCATAAGGTAACTTTTAAATTTGAGGACTAAATCTAAATTGCTGCGGCATATGCACACTAGGTCACTAAAGCAACAGTAGCTAAACTCAGATGTGACCTAGCAACCCAGGTGTTCAGGAAAAGTGCTGTTAACAGTAAGGATTGATGATCTAATCAAACTGTCACACTCAGATCCTCAGCAGGGTGGTTGGAGGGGAGGTGGAGGAGGATAATATTCAGAAAGCAAGCGCATGCTTAGTGTTACTTTAAATTGATGCTGACATTTTCAATTGTAAAAAGAATTTTTTCCCTAAGTAATATAGGAAACAACTTTCCTAACCTTCCGGAGGATATCAGATAATAAGAGACCTTGTTTCACAAACACTAACTTCTTTTTTTTAAAAAGCACACAGCTTTATGAAATGTGAATTTTCATATTTCAGAGATTCAGAATAATAACTAGAGTTCAAATAATTCTTCTTTACTAAGATATGCTAACCTGTGCTCCTGAACAAATAATACAGCATAAGCCACAAGAAGGTACTTAGACAAACTACAGGATAACAAATTCACTGTTGTTTTTATTTCATTGCAACTTTTGGGACTTTGTTTCCCTACTATTAATATAGGTAGGAGTCTTACGAAAAAATAAAGACTGTGTATATATATAAACAAACAAAAAATATATATAATGTCAATACAAACCCAAAGAAAGTGAAAGGAAGGACACTGGCCTTTTACTACTGATATTAAGTACAAGGACCTCCAGGAGGAGCACTCTCTCCCTCCAAGGAAGGATGCCAACCACGGAAAGATCAGCTTGCCTGAACTGTATATAAATGTTCTTCCTCCTCTTCCTCTGTCTTTTCCTGTTGACTCATTCCCTCTTTTGCCTTCTCTTTTCCTTCTCAATATCTGTAAGCCTGAGTGTAAGGTTGTGTGTACTTTGGCTGATATAAGCCATTTGGGGAGACAATTCTTGTCCAAAAAGTGGGATATAAATATAATAAACCAATCAATGACTTGCTAGGATTTCAGTAGATTATGAAACTGTTTAATGCATCTTACTATTAACACTGAAGTATTCACAATATGCTTCATCTTCAAGGAACATAATGTGTTATGCCTCTAGATAAAAATACTAGATGAACCGATCAATATGTTGGGGAAACATATAATCTGCCTTTTAACATAGATTTCCCAGTCCAAATCACAAATTTAAGACAGCCAAACTCATATTTTTCTGCACTGACAACTAGAACTCTTTCATCTTGTAAGGATATTGGGGAAAGCAAAAGGTTTCCCCCTCCAGCCTTTGCATACTAAATCCCATGCCTTTCCCATGGGTCCCCCGACTCTCAGGAAAAACGTTCTGGTGAATGCAGGAAGCTGCGGCAGGAAGAAAGACAGTGGAAAACTGCATTCCTCTGCATGGAACTCCACTTGCAGCTCTCTGGATCCAACTCCGCCCCCCCTTAATCTGGAGCACCTAGTGACAGTGGAAGCATTTTCCAAGATGGCATCCAGCTTCATAATTTCACTGGGGATGGGCTGTACCCCCACCAGCATCCTGTGAAAAACTGGAATTAACCAGGGATGTGTGAGTGGAATTTTTTTAATTAATACAGGATCCAAAGAAAATATAACAGATAAACAGATAGAAGAAGAAGAAGAAGAAGAGGAGGAGGAGGAGATTGGATTTATACCCTGCCCTTCACTTGGAGTCTCAGAGTGGCTTACAAACTCCTTTCCCTTCCCCTCCCCACAACAGACACCCTGTTAGGTGGGTGGGGCTGAGAGAACTCTGACACAAACTGCTCTTTCAAGAACAGCTGTGCCAGAGCTTGTGACTGACCCAAGGTCACATCATCAGGTGCAAGTGGAGGAGTGGGGAATCAAACCCGGTTCTCCCAGATTAGAGTCTGCACAACCACTACACCAAACTGCCTTTGTTGTTGTTGTTCAGTCACACAGTCTAGTCCGACTCTTTGCGACCCCATAATTAAGCTACTTATGTTAAAAAGACTTCCTTTTAAAACTGTCCCGTAAGCATTTGGAGGATGATCATGGATCATGTTTTGCGTTTGTTGTCACTGGGAATTACAGACACATATTCAGATAATCAAAGTGGTCTAAGAATATCAACAGGAAATACTCTCCAACCTAGATGCAAATATTTGATTAGCTTTGCATGAGCCACTTTATTGGCTCATCACTGCTGATCAGCAGCTGTTTTATGGTGCTAAAATCAGTTTGCTAAATGCACTGTCAATGAACTACATCTGTACAAAATTAAAAACATACAAAATGTATTACATTTTCTTTCAAGTGGGTCAAATAGCTGTTCTCTTTTGAAGTTTTAATTGTGCACGTGAGCCTGAAAGACTTTGGAAAAGATTTAGAAGAAAAACAAAACATGCTTGGGAAATATGTAGACAACTATATAGAAATATTGATTTTTAAAAGTCTCATGCCTTCTCCTGTGATGTCTTTTGATAACATGCTGTGTCTAGTTTCCTTTTGCAAGCCAAATGGTGAGGCCAAATGGCCTCAATAGCCATGCCATATAACCACACATTCTTTCACACCTCTAAGTGGAAGAGCAGACCTGACATGCAAAAAGTCACGTAGGCAATGGAGAAGCTGGAGTTTGGGTCATGTGACTGCAGGTGTGGTCTCCAAACTTCTAGCATGCAGCTATGCAGCTATGCAGCTATGACAACCAACAATTGGGCACACCCCTGTCCACTCGTGGTTGGCTGGATGGCCACAGCTAATCATGACTAGATTGGGGTTTAATTGATTGATCCCTAGTGGAAAGAGAGTTTTTGCTTGCTCTGGCTGCTCTCTTGCTTAGCTCTCCCTTCTTCCTCGTGTTGTCTGTTTATTGTACCTGAGAGACAAAGAGTTGCTTTGTGAACTGAAGCACATGGGTGCAAGGATGGAATTTTCTTTCAAAATCCCTTGGACTGTTTGGATGTTCCTGAACTTAGTAAATATGTATCTTTTACTGTGTAGTTAAGGCAAATCGCCTTAGTCTTGTTATTTTGGTAAACTCTGGTAGTCTGTTATGCTCTGTACTGAATAAAAATTATTCTTATTTCTAAATGGTCTCTGATGTTGTACCTGAGTTCCAATCCTAAATCTTGTGCCTTCTGCTGCCCATATAAGCTACCTTTGTAAGATTAAGTGTGCATCTCTGGGAATGAGTTGCTAATGTGTTAAATTCCAGAGGCCAACTGAGAGTTTTAACCTCTAATCTCAGGTTGGGGGAAACTAGTGTAGAGGTTCTGGTGGCAAGTTGTTCTGAACACCAGAGAGGGTATAGACTACCTCTTGGGTTGTTGTTTAATGTACTGAAAAAGTACAAGATTCCCTCCCATCCCTGGACTGGCCTGGGTGGGCAATCCTGTACAACAAACATCTTTTCAGAGCAGAAAGAGACATTTCTGCATTGAACGGTATGGTTCTGATAATCTGTATGTGTTAGATTTTTTTTAAGTTGCCGCTCACCTGAAGGGTCTCATGGTGACTTACTACATTAAAACTAATTAGGTAAAAACAACATAAAAACAAATAACAAATATTAAATATTAACATTAAAATATTAAAATATGTTGCTATCACCATACCACTGTTAAAGCCACCCAAACACATAGGTTAATATAGATTCCCAGATGTCTTCAGCACACACGCATAGGTCAGAGGTGCATTTAATGCACTTTTGTCCTGGACTAAAATTCTTGTATAGACAACATGCAGGTGTTAACAAGGTGACAATATGAAAACAAGCCACACTCACTAGGGTTTCCAGCTTCCAGGTGATGGCTGGAGATATCCTAGGATTACAACTGATCTGCAGACCACCAAGATCAGTTCACTCTATGATATTATATCCTATTGAAGTCCCCCCCCCAAAAAAAAACCCCACGGTCCTCAGGTTGCACTCCCAAAATCTTGAGGTATTATCCAACCCAGAGCAGGCAACCCTAACACTCACTCATCATTCTTATATATTTCTAGACATTGGGACAGCAATTCATAAAGCTCCTGCATGCATTCTCAAAGGCTCGCATACACCCAATGGGACTTTTGCTGCATTGCAAACTGTTTGTGCGGCTCTTCCAAGTTTGTCATAAGCTACAGTGAGGAAGCCAAACTATCCAATGAACATGCACAGTCTGTTGCTGCATTGCTGTTTTCAGTTTGGGGGTTGTTATTTTCCTCCTCTGAACATTTTTGGTATCGCACAGACAGTTTACTTTACCTATAACCAAAGGCTTATGGTTGCCCAGAGAACCCTTCACTTTTTTCCTTCAAAAAGCATATCTCCCATGACATACCATAAACCAGGGGTCATTTCGTAGAAAAAGAGCTAGAGGGACTCATTAGCATAACTCATTAGCATATTCCACACCCCCTGACATCACCGGAAGTGTGTCCTCCCCACAGCCGGTGGCGACCTCTAGCGGGCACCAGCAGGGAGCTCCAGGCCTCACCCGAGGGGATGGCGTCCCCCGCGTCCCCCCCAATGACCCCTGCCATAAACTGCTTTTAAAATATTCCCAAATTTGCCAAAACAGAAATAGAAGGACCATTAGAACAGAAGTTCAAGAAAAAGAAGTCCAAAACACAATCATGTGCACACACCTCCTATGGGTCCATAATTCCTATGTGTTTGTTGCACAATCTGGGGTTACATTAGCCTGTGCCTTTTGTTCTTCTATGCTATGTAGGTTTTGCTATAACTGACTTTGGTTTCTTGGTTCTGAAGTCCCATAAGCCTTTGCTTTTTTGCTGCAATCCTAAGTGTAAAACCTAAGGCCTTGCCCTGTAAATGCACTCTTGCCTGAATTTGTACCTGACATTCCCCATTCTCCAAGTGCCAGACTCCAAAGCCTAATATACCGCTATGGAGATGCCATAACTGTCTGGGTCTTGCTGACATTGCAGTTAATAAAATATATCTAGGCAAAAGTTCACCCTAGTTCAAAGTTCATATCACCATACGGTCAGCTGGCCTAGTACATTCTGGATTTACGCTTCCATTGGAAAGTATAAAAATGTGGCTTTGGGCTTTGTTCTGGGCTGTTCGGCCAACACCCCACCACTGTTATTTAAGGCTCTTGGTCCTGCAGTCCAGGAACATTTCTTGTGCTTTCTAAAGGTGTACACTGTATCAGGTACTGAGACTTTTATATGCTACTGAATATTACTTGTGTATGGTTTTAAAGAGTTAATAAACAGTTTGTTTTAAGCTACTGCTCTCTCTGGAAGCCTGAGTTCCCTAGCCTGTCTCCATCCATCAATTGAAAAGAACCCCATGGGGTTTGGGATATTCCCCCACAGTGTTAATAACTGCAGCAACAAGGTTACAGTGTGACTATCAATTCCTAACTAAAAAAACAACAACTAATCATTTTTGACCTAAAGGACAAGGTTCTGAACAGGTCTGATAGTGCAGAAAGGGCAGAGGCCTTATACTGAATCAGACCCCTGGTATCAAGACTAGTATTATTTAAGACTGGCAGCTGCTCTCTAGGTTTCTCATGTAGAGGTCTTCCACATCACCTGATCCTTTTTAACTAGAGATACCAAGGATTGAATCTGGGACATTCTGCATGCTGAGACAATGTTGTACCACTGAGCTACAGCTCCTCCCCATGGAGAGGTCTAGCTGTGGTCCAGCATTATTAGCAGGTCTAGGGGACGAAGCCCACATCAACAGCAAAAGCAGCCAGAACATTTATTCTCCTGATCAGCTGGAAACCACTTTTAAGGCAGATGTGGATATATTTCCAGTAAGCCATTAGAAAAAAGGCACAAAAAAATTCTGCTTGGAACGAATAACTTGAAAAGTATAAAAACTGGGTAATATTCTACAACAGGAATATCCTCCAGCTATCCTTTACTGCAAAATTAATTCACTGCTGTGGAGAAGTCATTCCTGTGCCCACAGCTTTAGGAATGTTTTGTCCAAGGAGGGGATAGCCTCTCTGGGATTGAAAATTTGCATACTTCACAATTTTGTTCAGTTATTTCCCTCAATAAAAAACATCAAACCTCAGTGCTAAATTTAAAATGAATTACAATATTGCTGAAGGTTTAATTGCTAAGTAATTTGTTTGAACAGTTTAAACAATTTACAATTTAGTCAACATAAAAATTTGTGGGCAATCATATGGGAAAACTCATAAAACCACAGCTAAATTTCAAGTAATCAAAGTTTTATAGACTGAAATAGCCTTTAACTAACAAATTATCATTATGATTTGATGTTAACTGCACTGTTATATTTTAATATATTCAAAAACATGGGAAATGTATGAAAAAGTCAGCATGCCCTTAAACCTAGAGTTTTTTAAAAACATTTTATTTTATCAGTGCACACTGCAAAGCATTATAAACCACAAACACTGTGTCATGAAAATGATTCTGAAAGCTTCTTCTAATTTTTTTTTTATTTGATGGAGCAGGATTGAAAAATTCCTTACTATTAATGTAGCATTAATAAAGTGAACCTAAGAAAATACAACACCTGAACAGCATTATACAGCCCATGCTTGTTACATATGACACCAAGCAATTTTACATACAGAATATGGCTCAGAACCAGCAATTCACAAGCAGAAACATAAATGCATAATGCATTTCCTGTTTCATAGGATCTTGTGCAACACCTAATGATTTCCTCCCTATAAAAATGCATGAACAATTAATTTTGACAGAACAAGCCGCTATCTTGGACTTTTTCTTGCATTTCCACTTTTTCAAGAACTGTAACACAAGCGGTAAGGCTGCAGTGGATCCAACCGTATTACTGTTACATTTTAAATTAATATGTATCATAGATGAAAAGCGTAGTAAAATTACAAAGCTAAGGTGTTTAAATGTTTACATTCGATAGCAAGCTACATCCTAGACTTATGCTCTCCTCTTCAGTGGCATACCAAGGGTGGGGCAAGGGGTGCAGTCTGCCCTGAGCACAGCTTGAGGAAGGCCCTTGAAGGGAACCCTTGAAGCCAGCATCATGATGTATCCAGTGGAATGTCTTTCCTTTTATTTTTAAAATGCAGTTCTGGCTGCAGCCACTAGGGGCACAGGGAAGTCTGAGCATAGCAAAAAACAGTCTAGGGGTGTGTTCAGATGGGCAGCCACAATTAGCCCAGGTCTAATTTGATCCCGATCTTTTTTATCTAGCATTGCATGACCAGACAGCTCCCCTTACCGAGCGCATACTCTGCGGTGGATTATCTAGATGGCATCCACCTGAAGGAGCCACGCAGTGGTTGTTTTTTAAAAAAATTTGTTTGTGCATGTGCATCTGTGCCTCAATGTGTACCTGCTCTTCTGCGCATGTGTGGAGTTGAATGATTAAAGCACTGCCAGTGGGTACCTCTCTCTAGGTACCTTTTTAATTAATGCAGTTCATAAAATTCACAATCCATTTAGAAACATGACATTGTCCAGAATGTTTGAGCGGAGCTCTGCAGCTGTCGCGCGTTTACACATTTATGCACATATCACTAAGAATTTTTAAAAATGGCGCCCGCTCAGGATGGTCTGACGTCAGACCATCCCAACGGGAGGATTGCACACTGGAATGATCAGATGGGGGAAAGTCCACAATTGGCCCGTCGGGAAGCGAAAACTCCAGATTTTAACTAGTATCTTTTAAGTACGGCCCCGAAGTGTGGCAAAACGGGATGCTCACGGAACAGGCACATTTCCCAGATGTTGCTGTCTGGTCATGACCTTTAAACCTGCCAGGCATGAGTGCCTGGCGCAGATGGCGCAGATCTAAAAACCCGTCTGATTGAGACCTAGGATCGGCTAAACTTCCTTTGTCAAAGACTGAAGCAAATTAGCGAATCAACAACTGAACCAGGATGCTGATTGCTGCTACAGTAATTGCCAGCCTGCAGGTCATTTTCTCCAGTAGTCTAGCCTTTCTCTCTTCCTTTCCTTGTGCCCAGCTTTGCCAGATCTTGCAAAGCAATAGTTAGGGTGTTGCAGAAAGATAAAACTGTTCCCTCTCTTAACTTCTCTCCCTCTTTTCCGCACATTACTCATTCATTTGTCAGCGTTCACCTAAATTTTCTGTGTCTCCCCCACTTTATTTTCACTTCTTCATCTCAAGACCTTCTCATTCCTATTCCACTTGGTGACAGAATGTATTAAGAGTAGCACAGTAGCATCTCTTTGTTAATATTATGAACAGCAGGCACTGGGTTTGCTGGGAACTGTACATTGCTCTAGTTCTGCTGGACTTCCAACACCCCCCCCCCCAAGCTTGGACTGTGATTCTGTGCTTGACATCAGCTGACATTGTCACAAAGGCATAGTGTTTGCTGGGCACTATGCATTGTACTGATTCTACTGGACTTCCAACATCCCCTTGCTTAGACTGTGATTCTGTGCTTGACATCAGCTGACATTGCCACAATGGCACTGGGTTCTGCTGGGCACTCTGTGACTGCACTGGTTCTTCTGGGCTTGCAAAAATGCTCCCCCTTCAGTTTCTACTGCAGAGATTCTCTGGTTTGACTTGAGTCCTTTGGAAACAATGGCAGATGGGAGCACTTTCTTAGGGGGAGGGGGAGTGTGTTTCTTAACATCCGGTCTGGTGAAGCTTGTGATCACTATTTTGTGATGCTTTGGCTAGTGTTAGTTATTAAAAGTTAATACAAAGGCAGACTCCTAGCTATCAAAAATGCTTTGTAGATGTTTGGGATGGTCAGCTGCTGGGCTTCAAAATGGAGAACAGAAGCCCTCCCAAGTGCATGCTCACAACACAAGTGGTGTGATGGTATTTTTTCCTCATCAAGTCACAGCTGACTTATGGAACCCTGTGGGGTTTTCAAGGCAAGAGACATTCAGAGGTGGTTTGCCATTGACTGCCTCCATGACGGCCCTGCTTAGCTTCTGAGATCTGACGAGATCAAGCTATCCTGGGGCTATCCAAGTCAGGGCTAGGCTGAGAGTAATGTGACTGGCCCAAGGTCACCAGCAAGCATCCATGGCACTAGTGGGGATTTGAACCCCCTTTAAACAAACACTTTAAGCACTATACCACGCTGACTTTCATGATGGAATAGTGCATTGGAATTTGATTTTTTTAAACTAGCATGATTATATATACAAAGCAAAGTAAAAGAAATGTTTCACTTTTTATGTTTCTTTTCTGGCTATTGAAATAAAATGGCCCAGTGGCGCCTTTAAGACCAAACTTTGCTCTGCTTCAGACCAATATGGCTACCCACCTGAATCTATTTTCTGGCCATTTTTATTTCTGATTATTCCTGAAAATAATTTTGTTGCATGCTAAGCAGGGCTAACGTGGAGACAGGTAATGGCAAACTACCTTTGAACGTCTCTAGCCTTGAAAACCCTATGGGGTCACCATAAGTCAGCTATGACTTGATGATAAAAAAAATAGAGGAGGGGG
>NW_015169778.1:1780834-1782551 GCF_001447785.1 Gekko japonicus
TGTGTGTTCATGTGTGTGACCAAGATCTTCTTCTGTCAGTCATGCAAGAATAACATCTTGGTTAGTCTACTGAATATACATGTTGGTAGTCTACCCTTGAAGACAGCTTGGAAACCCAGCTAATACAGAACATACTACCTTATCTTTTGACTGAGAAGAAAAGCATAATTTTTTAAATCTCAGTGCAATATACTGATGGTGCTCTTCAAATATTGCCTTATTCTGTACTCCTCGTTTTACTGCGGCAAGAAGATATGCAGGATGGCCTCTTTTTTGGGGGGGTAGATCCCACACTAGGAAATGCCCTTCCTCAAGATATTCAGTTTATGCCCTCCTCACTGTACACCTGCCACTGCCACTGCCTACTGCCTTCTAATTTTAGAGGCATTTGCAGGCACCAGCCAATGTTGTTGTGTTTAAGAGTTGTTTTATTACTGTTGGATTATATTGTCTGATTTATTTGGCATCGTTTCATTTGTTCTTAATTGTCATTTCTTGAAATTGTCTTTCATTTTTGTTATATGTCCCCTTGACCACTCAATTTCTAAACTGAAAAAACAACTCAAAATTCTTTTAATAAATGAATAAATGTCTCCGTGACAACAAAAGATTTTCCAGAGTTACTTTCCACACATTACTTTCCACACGCTTACTCCAAAGCACCACTTCTCTACAAACTGTAGTTTAGCATCACCTATGTTCTGGAATAACAGTGCAGAAATTATTTTAAAAGACTTCTTACTAGAATCAGTTGCAGGTTTTGGGCTCATGTTTCCAACACTGCCTGTAGAGTACAAAAAGTAGGTTTGCCAACTCCCCCGTTAGGGTGGGGGTCCCCAGATTTCAGATTTCCCACCCCCACTTTTAAAGAATTGGCCGGCGGGGTTCGCTCTAGCAGCAGCCATAGAGATGAAGGCTAGAGCGCCCCAGGTCTCTGACCGTCAGCAGGCACGTCTGCCTTCAAAGAGTGTAGTCCGCTACTCGCCTCGCCTCCTTAGTGCCGCCCACTCCTGGCATCCCTCCTTTGGTGGGCGATCTGTTTGTGTGCCGCCTGCATTCCTCCCAAGCAGACGCTGGCAGACCGAGGTGAATCCCAAGAAGCAGGCAACCATCCCCTCCTCCTTGCTGAGTGCCCCCCCCCCGGTGCTGGAAGAATGGCGTGGATGCAATGCTGGAGCGCTCCAAGGTAGCTTCGGCTGTGTCACTGGGCCCGCCACCCCAGCCTCCCAAGAGCAGCGACGGAAGAGAGCGCCCACCCGACAGCTGCTCTGCAAAAGCGCCCAAGAGAGAGGAAGGGAGGGGGCCATCCAGAGCTTCTCCTGTCCACTCCAGCACTCCACCCAGCACATAAAGGCACACCTTTACCTGCCTGGCAACTGGAACGCACGGCCTTTGTCCAGCCTCCCTTCTCAAGCCTTGGTGCAGCGAATCCTGTCTTTCTCCGCCAGGCGCCCCCTTCCCCTGCAAGCTTTTTCTGGATCTCTTCCACTCCTCTGTTTTAGGGAGGGGTGGTTACTCTTGGGACTTTCCTGCTCTAGTCTCAGGCTGCAACATGCCTCCCCCCCCCCAGCCCTTGCCCTCAAATTGTCATCAGAAAACAGAAGGGTCGGGTGTCTAGGGTTATTTTCTGGGGATGTACTAAAAGGACAGGACAGGGTTGCCCATTGGAAACAATGAGAAACCCTTGAAGGCCCATTGGAAGCAATGGGAGCCAGGA
>NW_015169778.1:1782849-1816031 GCF_001447785.1 Gekko japonicus
AGCAGGAGTGTTCTGGAACTGGAATGACAGGCCCAAGAATGGAATGACAGTCCCAGGGTGGAGTAGGAGTGTTCAGGGACTGGAATGAGAGACCACAGAGTGGAGTGAGAGCCCCGGGGTGGAGCAGGAGTGTTCAGGGACTGGAATGAGAGACCACGGAGTGAAATGACAGCCCCAGAGTGTAGCACGAGACTTCAGGGACTGGAATGAGAGGCTATGAAGTGGAGTGACAGCCCCAGGGTGTAGCAGGAGTGTTCAGGGACTGGAATGAGAGACCACGGAGTGAAATGACAGCCCCAGAGTGTAGCACGAGACTTCAGGGACTGGAATGAGAGACCACGGAGTGAAATGACAGCCCCAGAGTGTAGCACGAGACTTCAGGGACTGGAATGAGAGGCTATGAAGTGGAGTGACAGCCCCAGGGTGTAGCAGGAGTGTTCTGAAACTGGAATGACAGGCCCAAGAGTGGGCTGGACAAACACTTGTCAGGGATACTCTTGGCTGGTCCTGCTGGGCCATCCAGAGGGCAGCCCCCCTGCTGGAAGTTACATCAGAAGGAGTGGAGCTAGGGAAGTGACATCACTTGACCTTTGACCTGGAACTGGCATCACAGTCTAACTCAGGAAATATCTGAGGACTTTGGGGGTGGAGCCAGGAGAAAGGATGTGACATCACTTTTGTGATGCCACATCCTTTCTCCTGGCTCCACCCCCAAAGTCCTCAGATATTTCCTGAGTTGGACTTGGCAACCCTAACAAAAAGGTACATGCTCCTGCCTAGTAGCACTATTTCCTAGGTACCAAAAATTCACCTAAAGTTAAAGTACAATTTAAATTGTTTGTTTGTTTGATGGATCTTCCAAATCATCAGTGTTTGGTTAACTCTAGGTAGCCTGCCACTGAGTTTACAGACAAATTGCTGTACCTTTATGCTTACAATATTTAAAACAAATGTATAAACTTTTTAAAAACCCAATATTTATCTCATGCCTTTCTACCCAATCAGGACCACCAGCCCCCTATGGAATCCTCTTTCCCATTTGAAAACATTAGGGAAATGAGGTCATGAGTGAACTGACTCTTCTAACAAGCTTTGCTCCTTTACATTATTGCTAAACCTTGCATCTGTATACTATTCATTTTAGAAGTACCAAAGAAGTTCTATACAGTCAGTTCATTCTGGTTAAATTCTGATATAACGCTTTAATATTTTGTTTGTGCTTAGCATTGCTAAATTCAAGGTAAAGCTGACATAAGAGTCATCCTCATCATACTGTTAAAATTATGCAATACAGCTCAAAAGTGCATGAAAAAGGCACCAATAATTGCATGACAAGGTATAAAGCCATACATTTAGCATATTTTACCAGGAGCTAAACCTATAGCACACCTTGTTCAGTCTCTGTGATAATACTTTATTCCTGGTTTTCACAATCTGTTATGAAGTTTGCAAGATGTTCTTCCACATTTCCTCAAAATATATGGAAATATTTCATCTCTACACTATCAAATGATTATGGTGCTGTTTCTTTTTCAATGTACTCAATAAATATGTTGTATTATATATACACTGATCAAAGCAAAGAGTCATGAGAGCACCCATGACATCAAGCATTCTAAATCTATGAATGTCACAAAGTACCTTGCTATAAAGTCCTCATCATCATAGGGGACTAGAATGCTAAAGTAGGAAGTCAAAAAGTAACTGGAATAACGGACAAGTTTGGCCTTGGAGAACAAAATGAAGCTGAGCAAAGGTTAAGAGAGCTTTGTCAAGAGAACACGCTGATCATAGTGAACACCCTCTTCCAACAACCTAAGAGGCGACTGTACACCTGGACATCACCAGATGGGCAACACCGAAATCAGATGATGATGATTGTTGTTGTTGTTGTTATTAATTAGATTTTTACCCCTTTGCAGTCAAAGATGGAGAAGCTCTATACAGTCAGTAAAAACAAGACCTGGAGCTGACTGTGGCTGAGATCATGAGCTACTCATCGCAAAATTCAGACTTAAACTGGAGAAAGTTGGGGAAACCACTAGGCCATTCAGGTTTGACCTAGATCACATCCCTGATGAATATACAGTGGAGGTGAAGAATAGGTTTAAGGGACTAGATTTGATAGATAGAGTGCCTGAAGAACTATGGACAGAGGTTTGTGACATTGTACAGGAGGCAGCAATCACCACCATCCCAAAGAAAAAGAAATGCAAGAAAGAAGTGACTGTCTGATGAGGCTTTACAGATAGTGGAGGAAAGAAGGAAAGTGAAAGGCAAAGGTGAAAAGGAAAGATTTACCCAACTGAATGCAGGTTTCCAGAGAACAGCAAGGAGAGATAAGGAGGCTTTCCTGAATGAACAATGCAAAGTGATAGTGGAAAACAATAGAATAGGAAGGACTAGAGATCTCTTCAAGAAAATTGGAGAAATCAAGGGATCATTCCATGCAAAGCTGGGCATGATAAAGGGCAAAAACAGTAGGGACCTAACAGAAGCAGAAGAGATTAGGAAAAGATGGCAAGAATACACAGAAGACCTATACAAGAAGGACCTCAATGTCCTTGACAACCATGATGGTGTAATCACTGACCTCAAGCCAGACATCCTGGAGTGCAAAGTCAGTCAAATGGGTCTTAGAAAGCATTATTAACAACAAAGCTAGCGGAGGTGATGGTATCCCATCTGAGCTATTCAAAGTCTTAAAAGATGTTGCTACTAAAGTGCTGCACTCAATTTGCCAGGAAATTTGGAAAACGCAACAGTGGCCACAGGATTGGAAAAGGTCAGTTTACATTCCAATCCCAAAGAAGGGCAATGCCAAGGAATGTTCAAACTATTGCACAATTGCACTCATTTCACACGCTAGCAAGGTCATGCTAAAGATCCTACAAGCTAGGCTTCAACAGTACATGGATAGAGAACTGTCAAAAGTACAAGCAGGGTTTCGAAGAGGTAGAAGAACTAGAGATCAAATTGTCAACATTTGCTGGATTATGGAGAAAGTAACAGAGTACCAGAAAAATATCTACTTATGCTTCATTGACTATGCTAAAGCCTTTGATTGTGTGGATCACAACAAACTATGGCAAGTCCTTAAAGAGATGGGAGTACCAGCTCACATGTCTCTTGAGAAACCTGTATAAGGGTCAAAAAGTGACAGAACTGGATATGGAACAACTGATTGGTTTAGCATAGGAAAAGGAGTACGACAAGGATGTATATTGTTGCCTTGATTATTTAATTTATATGCAGAGTACATCATGCAAAATGCCACCCTGGATGAATCACAAGCCAGAATTAAGGTTGCCGGGGAAAACATCAACAACCTCAGATATGCAGACAATATCACTCTAATGGCAGAAAGTAAAGAGGATCTAAAAAGCCTCTTGCAAAGAGTGAAAGAGGAGAGTGCAAAAGTTGGCTTGGAACTCAACATCAAAAAACTAAGATCATGGCATCTGGCCCCATCACTCCTTGGCAAATAGAAGGGGAAGTCATGGAAGCAATGACAGACTTCACGTTCCTCGGATCCAAGATCACTGCAGATGGTGACTGCAGCCATGAAATAAAAGACACCTGCTCCTTGGGGGGAAAGTGATGGCAAACCTATACAGCATAATAAAAAGTAAGGACATCACCCTGCCAACAAAAGTCCGTATGATCAAAGCAATGGTATTCCCAGTAGTAATGCATGGCTGTGAGAGTTGGACCATAAGGAAGGCCGAGTGCCGAATAATAGATTCTTTTGAATTATGATGCTGAAAAAGGCTCTTGAGAGTCCCTTGGACTGCAAGAAGATCAAATCAGTCAGTCCTAAAAGAAATCAACCCTGACTGTTCCCTGTAAGGCCAGATACTGAAGCTGAAACTCAAATACTTTGGCCACCAAATGAGAAGGGAGCACTCACTGGAGAAGACCCTGATGCTGCGAAAGATTGAAGGTCAAAGAAGAAGGGGATGGCAAAGGATGGGATGGTTAGATAATGTTATTGATGCAACGAACATGAAATTAAGCAAACTCCAGAGCATGACGGAGGACAGGTGGGCCTGGCGTAATGTGGTCCATGGGGTCGCAAAGAGTCAGACTTGACTGTGCAACTGAACAACAGCAAATAAATTCTACTTTGAATATATGATAGAGTAATGTAGCAAAAGGGGAAGAAGAAAGGGAAGCGGTTTAGAAAGGATACAGCTTCTGTAGCATGGTTTCCCATCCTATACACGTCTTTTAGGACTAAATGAGCCACAAACACCATTCAAATCTGACGACCCAAGCTGCAGTTAGTCAATACCATTACTCAGCTAACTCTAATAATAAAATATGAGCATTTACTCAGAGCGCTGAGCAAGGATTTGAATTGAAGTCTGCCTGGTCCAAATCTGATACTCTGTCTACTACACCGCACTAGTTCCAGTCACATAAAATCTGGTAGCAGTATATGGTGGTGGTGGAAAGTGCCATCAAGTCGAAGCCAACTTATGGTGTCCACATAGGGTTTTCAAAGAAAGAGATGTTCAGAGTTGGTTTGCCACTGCCCCCCTTTGTGTAGTGGTCCTGAATTTTGTTGGTGGTCTCACATCCAAGTGCTAACCAGGCTGACCCTGCTTAGCTTCCAAGAGCTGATGAGATCGGCCTAGCCTGGTCCATCCAGGTCAGGGCAGCAATGTATGACAATGCTGAAACCTGGATTTCCAAATGAATTCACAGTTAAAAAAATTACTCTGAGATTAAATTCAAATATTGCCAATGGATTTTTAAAGACAATCTGCATACAGTGATTTTTGCTTTAAACAGGATTACTCAAAAGTTTCTCCATACGAAAACTACAATAAACCCTTTCCAATATGTTGAATACAATTTGAAACCTATATAGCTGGCTAGCCATATTATGTGTATGTCGTAGTGCACACTGTTTAATTTCCTGAGGGAAGCATTCTGAGGATAGACTGGCAGCTTTTCTTTCCCTTTTATTAACACCCTATGAGATATCTACCGCTAAATTTACCAGGGATAGTAGTGGCTGTTGTAGCTCACCTTTAATGGCATCCCTACCTCAGAGACTCTGGGCATGCTGCTGGCAATGGCAACATATCAACCAGTGCTCATATACAAGTTCCAAGTCAAAAATTTACACTCAGTCATCTCAAACTGATATCACAGCATTCTGCCACACTACCCATTAGCAATAATAGCTCTTATGCCAGATAGCATGCTGCTAACACCGAAACATGTCTTTACTGAGTGAAATCAAAAGAACCCAGGTTACAACTGGGGTTCAACAACCTAGGTTACAATATTAAAGGTAAAGGTAAAGGTTTCCCTTGCTCGAAAGCCAGTCGAATCCAACTCTAGGGTTGCGGTGCTCATCTCCGTTTCAAAGCCAAAGAGCCAGCGCTGTCCGAAGACGTTTCCGTGGTCATGTGGCAGGCATGACTAAACACCAAGGCGCACGGAACGCTGTTACCTTCCCACCAAAGTGGTACCTATTTATCTACTTGCAATTTCTTGCTTTCGAACTGCTAGGTTGGCAGGAGCTGGAACTAGAGACGGGAGCACACTCCATCATGCGGCACCCGGGTCTCGAACTGCTGAAGCTTCTACAGCCTGCAGTTCAGCGTTTAACCACTTGAGCCACCGCAGCTCAATAAAAAGGTTACAATATTGCCTTATAGCATTTAATCCTAGCATACTCTCTCTTGCTCACTCTTACAGACATACACACAACAAAATACATCCATACTAGGTGTTATGATGAAACTGACAGCTAAGGAGCTGTACTAAGGCTTCTCCTTATGTTCTCTGCACCTTTCTCTCAAATATTAGATTTGCTGGTTGCTATGCTATGACCAAAGGCCTTCTGGGGCACTTAGTTTACCACTGTGCAAAACATAGGGTTGCCAGACATCCGGTAGAGGCGGGAGTCCCCCACCACTGATCAAATGACCAGTGGGGGACTTATCAGTAGAAAGAAGAAGGCCTAGGGCATGTTCCAGCATCATAGAGGAAGTTGTGTCATAACGCCAATTACTTCCAGGCAACGCTCTGGCAATTGGGAAAAAACTATATGGTAGAAACCAGTTTTACCATCGAATTTTTGCCCAAATACCAGAACGTTGCTCGGAAGTCACTAACATGATGACGTCACTTCCTATGCAACACTGGTGACTAGGGATGCCAGTCCCTTTTTAATAGCTCTTGTGCGGGTTTTTCAGTGCACAGTTGTTATTTATTGGTTTTCCTTGGTCATTGTTTACTGTGGACTGTATTATTGTTGTAGTTGTTGTAGTCCCTAGGTGGGGGCAGGGAATCCTCCAATTTTGAGGGTTCATGTCCACCACTAGCCAGCTGGCCAGCGGGGGGAAGCCCTGCCCCCAAGAGCAACCACCTGTGGTCACCCCTTTCCCTCCCTTCCTGCAAGATTTAAAGGGCTCTCCAGCTGATTGCCTGGAGCACATGGCCCTTTAAAACTTGCAGGAGAGGAGGGAGGGGGCGGCCACACACCTGAACTGCAAGTGGTGAATTCAACACTTGGGGTTCAGGTGCCGGTGGACCCCACTTGTAAAAAACATTTAAAGGGTCCCTTTAAATGCTTTTTACAAGCAGGGGCTATGCATGCCTGAACTCCAAGTGGCAATTGGCCGCTTGCAGTTCAGGCTGCCTCCCCTTCTGCATGATGTCATCATGTTCGGGATGTCCCTTCCCCCTCCAAGGATGCCCCTCATTGTACCCCACTTTTGGGTGGACAGGACCTGGCAACCCAACCTGTGACATGGCCTAGGCCTTCTTCTTTTGACTTGTAAGTCCCCCCATCCCCCAATAGTTGCCAGGAGAGGCCTGGTAACCCTAGGGAAACAGGATATTGGGCTAGATGGACTATAGTTGTGACCTAGTAGAGCTTTTCCAATAAGAAACTCATAGGCTTGGATCCAAACTAGATGTTTCAACGGGTGCTAGAATTTCTGCCCACAGAGCATGATTCCCCCTCCCTGGCAGCCCAAAATGACCCTTAAAATGTCCCCTGAGTACACAATCATGAATAGAAAAATAAAAACAATTTCTTCACATGTGAACTTGAATTAGATTAAGTGAAAGCAAAGCATCCGCAGAATCTGAGCCAGAATTTGAGCAAGAAACATTTCTCATCATAATAAATACATATTGCGCAACAAATTAAAAGACACTAGAGTTCATGATCCTGTTTTCACTAACTACTGAGCTCAACAGCACTTGAAGAAACTAGTCTTCCAGTCAATGACAGAAACAAATAAAGCTCAGGAATGCTACTGCCAGTAAATTATCAAATGTATAATCCACTTCAACAGTAATATGATAGTTTTCAGATCCAAGCTGTATTTTTGTTGCAACTATCTGAAGCAACAGTTTAGGATATTTTTTCCTAGGAAAAAAGAGCTAGCTTTATGATAAAAGACACCGAGTACTGACCAAAACGTTTTAAACATTCTGTTGTTAAAGTGCACAGGAATTCCAGTGTATCTGATAAAGGACCTTAATTTAATTGCATCAAAGTGTGGAAAGTCTCATTTTCAACAAAGCACCATAGGGGACTATGAAATCTGTCAATTATGCACCAGAACCCTGGAATACAGAGGGTGATACAGGTATGTCTAGAATACAGAGATAATCTTTGTGCATGAAACAACCAGTAAGGGACATAAAGAATGTCCAGAATAGGTTACCACTATCATACATCCCCCCCAATATCTTTTGTTCAGATTATGCATTCTTGATCATTAACACTACTGTAGATAGGAAGTTGCTTAAATTAATATTAACTTCTTGTGGTGTGCAATAATTTAGTATTTTTTAAACAATGTACCCTTTTGAACTTATTTCAATATTCTATTTTTGATGATAGTCATGCTGACAACATTTTTTGGTCCATCAAACTCCGCAGTACAATTACATGAATTTAGTTTTAATAAATTACCATCTTTGCATACATCAGTCAAACCACGAAAGCTAAACTCTTGCAAACAAAATGCATTATTAATTTAATTGTCACAGCCTATTTAGCTAACTTTTATTAGTATTTGGTATAACATGCAATGTATCATAAGGCAGAATCAAATTCAAAGCACAAAGGGGGGGGGGGGCTGATGTAATTGTTCCAGCAATGAGCGCCATTTAGAATGGGTATATGCCCATCAAGATGCTGATAACATGTTTCTTAAGGCCAGTCATGGACTCTAAGAGGAAACAAGGAAAGAAACACAGAAGTCTTTCAGCATCCTTTGCTCTGGTCTGTAATGTTTAAATTTAAGCCATCACTCATAGGGGAGTGCTACGATGAAATTAAATGGTGTCTGCAATAACTATTCAGTTTTAAAATGCCAGATATACTGGATGGAAGAGCACTCTCAATGATGAAACTTCACTCTCCTGTATCTTTTTTTTTTTAAGATAGCAAATTCACACCACTGTCCTCTCCAACATCTAATCTCAGTAAGGTTTAAGCACACAGAGATTGGTATCCTGATCTTGTGCCTTTGCTTCCTGGCTGCAAGGGCTTAAAATGCTGCAGAAAACAACTCACTAAGACTCATCGTCACCCCACTCTTCCAGCAGCTTTTACTGAGCGATGAGTCAAAAAAGCCTTGCAGAACCATGGGAGAAGCCAAAAGGACTCCAGAAAATACCAAATCATACAGCTAGAAATTAAAGCATTCATTATTTGTTGTTGTTGTTTTAATTATATTGGGGTGACAACTGAGAATCATACCTCCTAGGCTCAGATACTGTATTTGAATATTTGTGGCATGATACACTATGGTATACATAGCCACAAGGGTGGTGTACGTTACTTCTGTGCAATATTTATGATAATTACACAGTAACTGCACCTCAGAAGAAAGATATATTCCTGGGCAGCTGGGAATAAAACTGCAGAATCCTATTCTCCTTCTTCAAAGAGTATCCTATACAGAACAACTTTTCTCTTTAGACCGAGCATCATGTGCCAATTGTTTCCAGTGACAACTGACCTGTGCTTGGTTCAGCTTGTAATTTTCTAAGCACTTTCAGAGTAAGTTTGGAATGTTTCAAAATGCTAAGAAAGAAAACCCATGGGGACTTGGCTCTAACCCTTTCTGCTAGTTCCAACACTTCCTCCAAGCAAATTAACCCTCTAAAGTGGGAGAAGACAAAAGACTGACAGTGGAGAGAAATAACAGTCGACAGCAGAAAACCTTAAAACAGGATGCTCCTGAACATGCCCAGGAGCACCCTTCACTAATGAGGTGCTCTGGATTTTCATTTCCAGTGGATACCCAGTTAATAACCCAGTTAAGAGTGGGTTATTTTAGACCAAAGTTTAAGTTCAATGGCACCATTAAGACCAACAAAGTTTAATCCTAGGTATAAGTTTTTGTGTGCATGCATGGTTCTTCAGATTTTTTTTGTTCTTCAGTAAACTGTCATCCGTAAAGAAATTTTATGCACATAGGGTAGAGTTTGGAAGCTTCCATATCTCTACCAAGGAGAAGCATGCTCAGAGGCCCTTATTATTATGAATTTTGTATAATATGTAGGTGCTAAGAGGAGAGTGCCTTCTTACACAGTTCCTCATCAGACCATCATGATGAACACATTTCTGAACTAAAACACACAGGGGAAGTGTGATGTGCTTAAGAAAACTGTTTAAAGAACAACACGCTGGCGCTGAAGCCAAGGAAGCTTAACACTTAACAAGGGAAGGATGAAGCTGGGTCAAAGGCTCCAGACACTGTTAAAGATTGGGTGGAATGCTTTTGAACAGCCACGAAAGCTGCTTTCTACAGGGAGACTTTAACCCTCTGGCTTTCTCTGTGAAGTTCTGGCAAACAATATAGGCCTCTACGCTGTGCAACTTCCCAAGGCAGAAAAGACACCTGGAACACCCATCTGTGGTGAGTTTATTGCCATACTTCACACAGTTTTTAAAGAGAAGCTGCTGTTCTGTGAGTATGAGGCATGTGGAAGAAGAGAAGGGGGGAAAAACAGGCTTTTCACTCAACATAGTATCTACTCACGCAGTAAATTGTTTTAAGGACAACTGATTTTTTTTTTTTACATCTTTCACATTTAGTATCCATTTTTAGCCTGCTTTGTTATGACTTATGGTCAAGAAAAGTAACAGTTGGACATTAAAAAACAAAACTTGATGATACACAAATAATAATAAAAAATAAGAACCGAAAGAGAAAAATCAGAACTCTTCTCCTCGCAGATACAATTATTAATGCTGATGGAAATAGTGTTACCACTGCTCACCACAACTGTCAAAGGAGAACTGAGAGGAAGGCACTCTTCTGTTCATGGGCACCTGCACAACAGACAAAATTCAGAATGCAAAGGAGTGGGATCAAAGGAGTCGACAGGGTTGCCAGTCTCCAGGTGGTGGCTGGAGATCTCCCAGAATTACAAATGGCCTCCAGGCTACAGAAACCAGTCCCCCTGGAGGAAATGGCTAGCTGGGAAGGTGGACTGTATGGCAATTTACCCTGCTGAGGTCATTCTCTTCCCCAAACCCTCCCCTCCCCAGATTCTACACCCCAAATCTCCAGGGATTTCCCCAACCTAGAGCTGGCAATCCTAGGAGATGGACTACCTGCCAGAGCTATAGAATTTGCAGGCAGAAACCTGTGCAGATATATAGATGCTGTACAACACTGCAGAGAGGCCAAAAACAGTATAAATCTGTGTCTCTGTTACAATGGAACTGGCCTGGGGAAACACTTCTGTATGTGAAAACTGCAGCATGAGAAGCAGTCTTGGTATCGCCAATACAAAACGGGACTGGAAGATAATTAATGAAACACCAGACTTTTAAAAGTCTCCAGAGATCAACCTGGAAATTATAAACTAATGAGCATGATTTCAGTACTGTGAAAACAGGCGGGGAATGACAGTCAAGAACAGACTAATGTTACAGAACTTGGAGAATATCAATAACCACACTGGTAATGCTACTCTTGCTGTTCGGTTTGCTAAGATTTATCTCTGTTCTTAAAGTATTCTAAAAAATTTTGTATCATCAAATCAAAAAGGGTATCTTTTGGTGAATGAGCAGCATACTACAAGATAGTAAGATAAACATAGATGGCTAATTCTTTTAACAGAAAATGGGGGACAGCTGGGGGCTTCAAATATCAGAGCTATGGTCTGTTTTCTTGAAAAAAAAACTAACACCACAGAATGAGCTGTGCAGATCTAATAGGCTGAGGTCCCGGTCACACGGCGAATTTGCCATGGGAGAGCCACGAGTGGTGGGTGGATTATTGGGGCGCGATCACACCACAACATCTGGCAAGTGGAGTGCACCCGTGGCCAACCTGTGGCATACCACCGAAAAAGTGCAATAAAACAACAGTACCTCAGATGTAGTGGCAAACGGTTTGCCATGGGCTGCCTCCGGACTCCTGCGGTGTGATCGCGCCGACCCCTTGTTAATGTGCAGGCAGGAAGGACAGGACCCGTGGTTTGCCGCCGACGCGTCAGATCGCGTTCTGGTGGCTCTAATTGCACCGGAGCAATTAGCCACGCCTCCCCCCGCGTTATCCGGCCTGTGTGCCCGGGTCCAAAGATTTGCAAAACTTTCTTAGAGTCAATCACTGTTCACTATCCCCCCCAACAGTTTTTACAACTCTTGTTCAATTGTCTATGGCCATGAGGCAGAGGGGATCTGAAGTAATTAGATACTCCTTTTTTCCACAAAAAGACTCACCCACAGCAGAAGCCCAAGCAGAGAATGCTCAGGGTTTGTGCTTCCCTAATTTTGACTAGGCGTAAGGCCCGTTATGGGAAGAAATACAACGAGCTCTAGAAGGAAGCTCCAGGTGAGTGTCCCGGCTGTGGCTGCTGGGATGGCAGAGGGAAGGGGAAAATAGAGGGAGGCAAGCCATGTTTGTTTCCTTCTGCTTAGCTATAAGGCAGGGCTGTCTCAAGTCATTTTGCTGCCCCAAGTGGGTAGTATGGGAGGACATCCTCATGGTAACAGGTATGGTTCCCTCCACCCCTGACTTATGTTGATTTGGGGTTATAAAATGGCAGCTAAGGTAGAAAAGCACCTCCTCCTATGCCATGTCTTCTGGGTTCCAAGGGTCTGGAAAATGGTCCCATAGCCAGTTACAGGGTTGCCAACTCTGGGTTGGGAATTACCTGTATATTTGAGGGGTAGAGCCTGGGGTAGGGTTGCCAAATATGTTTTGGCTGGGAGCGGGGGGCTCCCGGCTGGCGTCTGGAACGTGAAGCGTCACCCAGAAGTGACGTCGCACGCTGGGGGCGGGGCCACGCCATTTGAGGGGAAAACGCTTTGTTTTCCCCTCAAATGGCGTGGCCCCACCCCAGCGTGCGACGTCACTTCCGGGTGACGCGCGCACGCACGTTCCAGAGGCCGGCCGGGAGCCCCCCGCTCCTGGCCGAAACATATTTGGCAACCCTAGTTTTGGGTCGCAGTTTGGGCACTCGGTCTCTAAAAGGTTCGCCGTCACTGGCTTAGAGGGAGCATTGCTTGCAAGACGGAGCCGTTCTGTCAGGCCTCTGGCTGAGGCAGCAGGCATCCACATAAGCCCTCCCCAAGGTTGCAATCACCCACCCACTGATAA
This sequence comes from Gekko japonicus, assembly GCF_001447785.1. Classification (NCBI taxonomy): domain Eukaryota; kingdom Metazoa; phylum Chordata; class Lepidosauria; order Squamata; family Gekkonidae; genus Gekko; species Gekko japonicus. Next base: position 1,795,455 of record NW_015169778.1, read on the forward strand.
CCGGCCATACCTAGTAACACCCAGGGGTCATTTCCTGCAGGAGCGCACAGGAGCGGAGGTCCGGCAGTAAAGAGCCCAGGGGGCGGGCACATGCAACAAGCCCTGCCCCCTGCTCCCAGCAGCCCTCAGTCAGAGCAAGATGCAGCCAGGTAAGTCGCAGAGCCCCCCTCCCCCCCCAAGCTCCCCGGTCCAAAACAGTCCAGTGTAAACCGCTCTGAGACTCCTTCGGGTTGTGAATTGCGGGGTATAAATCCAATCTCCTCTTCCTCCTCCTCCTCCTCCTCCGCCTTGGTGGTCTCCCATCCAAGCCCTAACCAGGAATGAGCCTGTTTAGCATTTGAGATCTGATGAGATCTCGCTTAGTCTGCACCATCTAGCATCCTTTTATGAGCTTCAGCTTCAGGATCTGGCCTTCCAGGGAACAGTCAGGGTTGATTTCCTTTAGGATTGACTGATTCGATCTCGTTGCAGACCAGGGGACTCTCAGGAGTCTTTTCCAAACTGGCTATTGGGGGGAGAGGAACAGCAAACTGTTTAGAATATTGGAGGCTTTAAAGCTCAAGAATTTCTAAAGGAACAGCTGGGAAGGCCAGAGGACGAGAAAAAAGAAGAGGACAGCAGGTCCAGTGGCGAGCTGGAAACTGGTTCATCTGGCGAGGACTCTTTGTCTGAGCAGGGGGCAGCAGCCCCGAAAAGTCCCTACAAGCTGTGAACAAGAAGGGAAAAGAAGTAAAGGCTGAAGGACTCTGATTAGTGCCTTTGAGAACTTTGGTTCTTGGGGATGATTGGGGATACTGTTATTGGGCAGTTAAATGTAAACTTGGAGGGTAAAAGGTTTTCTAAGGGTTTGACGCAGTTCATAAAAAGAACCACGACGAGAAGATTTGATGTATTAAAGCTAGTTGGAGGGTCTCCTCTCTTAGGTTTTTAGATAGTAGTGGGTACTTTACTTTCTCCCGTATATGTAGTTCCCCTTCCCTTTTTTCTGTTGTAGTTTTTTGTAGTGATAAAAAATCAATAAAAAATCCCCTCCGGGGGCTCAAAAAAAAAAAAAAGAATATTGGAGGCGAGACTCAGGCAACGCAGCCAGTGGATAGGGACAGCTTCTGAGTGACAGATCATGGAGCCAACTGATTTGGGAGCGTGTGGAATGTTCAAGAGAGTCCATGACCAAAACAGGATTATCATATAGAGAGATTGGTTTAAAATACCTGCATAGCACACTCCCCCCGCCACCAAAAAAAAAAGGGATTAAAATCAGATCTTACAGTGTTAAGTGCAAACTGGTGCACACAATGGCACTGTATCCAAGTCACTAGTGGAAGAGGAAGGAGGAGAGTATTTTGCCAGATTTCCCTTTGTCACTGCAGTGTGCATACCAATTAGTGTTCAATACTGCATGGGGCTGCTTTGGTCCCTCTTGCACTCTCAGATGCCATCCTATTCCTGAAAGAACAGTTCAAGCTCTTCTTCCTTGAGTGAATCTAGCAGACCTAATATTATGCCATGGAAGGTCTCATTCTCTGCATTAATATAATGAACTTCTAGGTTGGGCAACTGATTCCAAATGAGCTACTTGGACCCATGTCAGCAGCCAGTTCTACAATGTTCTTCTAAGCTAGGATTGCCAGGCATGTCCTGGCAACCAGTGGGAGACCAGGGAGAGCACTATCAGTGACAGTGTGACATCATTTCAGGGAAAACCAGTTAAGTAACATCATGCCTTTCTAGGAATAGTTTAGTTTTCATAGTTTCCAGTGATTCCTAGAGAGGACTGATGTCACTTTCTCAGTTTCCCCCCACCCCAGAAAGTGACGTCACACTGTCAGAAACTGTAATTTTTTTCTCCCACGGGCCACTAGAGTACCAATGGGCAATGGCTGCTAGGGATGGGAGATCTCCCAGCCCAAGCAGGCATTTAGCAATCATATTCCAAGCATGTACAAAAACCCAAAAACACATATTGCTCCTATGTAAACAGTAGTCTACCTATAATGAGACTACTGTGAATAGTTGCCCCCCACTCCCTACAATGTTCAATTATACATAAGGTGTAGGGACGAACCTGGCAAGTATTTGGATGGGAGACCTCCAGAGAATACCAGGGCCGGGAGGCCAGAGGCAGGCTATCAAGCCACTTCTCTGAATGTCCTCCGTGCCCTACAGAGGTCACCATGACTTCCAGGCATGGGCACATGCACACACACACACAAAAAGAAGATGTTAACATTGTATACAGCCTGATCTCATCCAATCTCAGAAGCTAAGTTGGGTTGGTACTTGAATGTGAGACCACCAAGAAAGACTGCAGAGAAATGCAACAGCAAACCACATGTGCTTAATCACTTGCCTTAAAAACTCTATGGGAACGCTATAAGTCTGCTGCGACTTGACAGCACTTTACACACACACACACACACACACACACACAAATATGCACCAGACACCAGTACAGGTATGCATAATATTCCACTTTGCAAGGTTCGTTGTCCTATCCATCTGCCCATGCTTCTTCCACTTCCTAGGCCACAGCAAGTATGTATATGTGGGAGAAGAATGAGCAGGCCTACCCATACATGTACCCACACTACCTCTGCGCTTACCTATACAAACAATGATGACAGCTTTTAAACTTTAGCTTTACATGAATACTGATACAACTGACAAATAGTTACTTTCTTTTACCTTTCTTTTGGTGTTCCAACTCCGTGTTTTCCCAATAAATGAGTATTTAAGTGCTTTTTCATTACAAATGCCACCCTGAAAAACAAAACAACCAATATGTTATATTTCCATTTTCATTTTTAAGGATGAAAACTCCCCCACCCACCCCCGCGTAATATCAAACGTGGGCGGGAAGGTGGCATGGTATAGCCCGATCTTGTCAGATCTCTAAGGAAGACTCTGCAGAGCAACGTAAATGGCAAACCACCTCTGCTTCTCACTTGCCTTGAAATCCCCTTGCTGGGTTTGCCATAAGTTAGCTGTGACTTGACAGCACATTGCACACACAATATCAAATGTAACATATTCCAGAAATGTTGTTGTAGTAGACAAACACTGTGATCCTAAGCAAAGTAACACTTTTCCAACCCATTGACTTCAACAGACTTAGAAGAGTGGAACTCTGTTTAGGATGGCATGTAGATTTATGGTGTGCCCTTATTTGGAATACTGTGAACAGTCTTGGTCACTGTACCTCAAAAAGGACATTGTAGAGCTGGAAAAAATACAGAAGAGGGAAACCAAGATGGTCAATGGGTTGGGGCATCTTTTAGAAACATAGAAACCTAGAGCTGAAAGGGACCTCAAAGGTCTTCTAGTCCAACCCCTTGCATAATGCAGGAAATTCACAACTACCTTCCCCCATTCCTTCAGTGACCCTCTGCTCTATGCCCAGAGGAAGGCAAAAACCCTCCAGGATCCCTGGCCAATATGGCCTGGAGGAATATTCCTTTCTGACCCCAAAATGGCAATCGGCATTACTCTGATGTAAGAAAGGGCTACGAGAGCCAAACACTGACTCATCCCTTCCTGGCTTCCCTGTTATGATCTGCCTAAATTCATAGAATCAGCATTGCTGTCAGAAGGCCCCTGCTCAAAAACCTCCAAAGAAGGAGAGCCCACCACCTCCTGAGGAAGCCTGTTCCACTGAGAAACAGCTCTAAATGTTAGGAAGTTTTTCCAAATATTCAGCCGAAAACTCTTTTTAGTTTCAGTTCATTGGTTCTGGTCCAATCTTCTGGGGCAACAGAAAACAACTCTGCTCCATCCTTTATCTGATAGTTCTTCAAATACTTGAAGATGGCTATTATATCACCTCTCAGTCATCTCCTCTCTAGGCTAAACATACCCAGCTCCTTCAACCTTTCCTCATAGGACTTGGTCTTCAGACTCCTCACCATCTTAGTTGCCCTCCTCTGGATAAGTTCCACCTTGTCAATATTCTTCTTAAACTGTGGTACTAAAACTGAACACAATAGGTCTAACCAGAGCTGAGCAAAGTGATACCATCACTTTGCGTGATATGGACACTATACTTCTGTTGATGGTGAGGAAAATCTATGAGGAAAGTCTGAAGAATGTGGGACTTCAATTTAGAAAATAAATGACTGGGGGGAGAGGTTTATAAAATTACACACAGGATAGAACGTGCAGGCAGAAAAATCTTTTCTTCCTCTCCCAAAATACTAGAACTCGGGGGCACCCAATGAAGTTGACAGGCAATAGATTCAGGATGGACAAAAGGTAACATTTCTTTACACAAAGAGTGATTGAAATGTGGATTTCAGTGCCATATGATGTAATTATGGCCACAGTCATAGACAGCTTCGAAAGGGGATTATACAGATTCATGGAGGATAGGTCATTCACAAATACAAATACAATACCTTTATTGGCATAAAATATCAAATACACGTGCAGCATAAAGCCTCAAGATAGGCCGGGGGGGGGGGTTATCACATTCCGAATTGCCTTAATATGAGCCTCTCCTCCTAGATACCTCATAAAAGAAATTTGCTACAGGTTCAAGAATTTCTATATTATGCGAAGACAATAAAGAACTAATTTTATACTCATCAGATTGGCCCGATAGGTCATTCAGTGGATACTACTCATGGTGACTAACCTCCACATTCAGACCTACTAAACCTGTGAATCCCAGAGCCAGAAGGCAACATCAGGGGACAAGTCTTCGCCTCTATGCCCTTTTGCTGGCCCTCCAGAGAAACCGGTTGGCCACTGTCTGAGACAGGGTTCTTGACCAGATGGACCACTGGTTTGATGCAGCAGGGTTCTCCTTATATTCTTATGAGTATGCTCTGGGAGAAGTACCATAAACCATTGCAAAACAGCAACAGCCTGAATATAAAAGTCAAATCTGTATATTTATTTAATATTTTCAAGATTTTCTTTGAAAGGAATCTTGTGCTTTTGAGCTGTATGGAACAGGAATTTTACCAGTTGTACATTTCCATGTTATGCCATTTTGGCAAGATAGACAGACAGACAGACAGACAGACAGAGATACACACACACACTTGGTAGGATGTATCTGTACAAAAGCCTGACCATCCTAACTGGAGCCATATCATTACATCTAATTCTGAACTGCATCCCTAGAGCATGGAACAAAAGATCCACACAATGGAACCAGGGACAGATAGTAAGGATTTTTCTACAAACCTACCAAGAACTACCAAGTTTGCAGAAAAATCTGAAATCTTAAAAAAAAAAAAAAAAAAAAAATCATTGGTGGGTTAACCCCCACCACCAATAATAGACACAATGTCTGAAGTTTTAAGAGATGAGTGCTCCCTGAGACTACATTCTGAAGTCTTGGTGTCCACTGTGGGAGGGGGTGCTAGCCTGAACCTTACAATCTAGGTTTTTGTCAATCAGGGTGGAGCAGAAAGATGTTGAAGAAGGTGAAAGATGGAAGGGAAAGGAGAATGAAATGCTGAAGAAAGGGAGAACAAAAAGGTGTAGTTAGGTGAGTGACAGAAAAGAAACGGGGAGAGGCTCCTACTTGCTTAAGGAAAATTAGCTTAGAGCTCTTTTTAAAAAATTGAACAGAGATAGGAAACCTGGAAGAGGGTATCAAAAAAACACATACAGCTCCCATTCCTCAAAGTTCTGGTATGATGAGTACTTATGTGCGCTGGAGAAACAGAGCTCTGTTATATCCTCTAGGAATCCCTCCTCCTAGTAGTGGTGAGTCCTTACAGGGAAAGGAAGCATCATGCTGTAAGATTTCTAAATACATTTTCAAAGTAGGCTTTTCCCCACAGACTGCCACGCAGACAGCTACCAGCATTTACAAGCAAAATGGGACCAGAATAAAGCAAGAAAGCCTCCTGTGGTTCAGTCTTATATGATGAAATGGATTAGGGCAACATGTTGGATCATTTTGTTCTCAGAACACTTGTTAATTAAGAGCAACTCTATACAACACAGTTGCTGCAGAAAAGACATATTGTACATACATCTTTAAACACTTGTGTACACTTAATTGCGAACCCAGACCCAACTAGGTTTGCTACTTGCTCACCCATGGCAGGCAAATCCCTGTTCTCTGTAGCATTTCCCTGCCCTCAAGAAATTTAGGAGTGGGAGAAAAATGTCCAGAAAATTGTCTCTCAAATGACTCTTTAGAAAAATTTGGGGAAATTCCTAGACCATCACCCAGAACTGATGTCATAACTTCCCCAAACTCCACGGCCTCCAGGCTCCACCCTCAAAATCTCCCGTCGTTTGCCCAGACAGTGCTGGCAACCCTAGGCTCATGCAATATGTGACAGTCACCTAAGCATGATTAGCTCCACACCACCAACAAGCAAAATGAAAACTGAGTCACTGTGATTTCTGTGTAGTGTGGACTTGATTTTTAGTTTAGGTATTATTTTCTTTGAAAAGCAGATCTTGCTGTAAGAGCCAGAAATGCTGCTGGAATAGGCCTGGCCCTCTCTGCCCACCCTTTGAACACAGACCCATAGAGATCATAATGTGCATAGTACTGAAACACAAATATCACTGGGATACTTAAAAAGAACTCCACTATAACCAATAGCAAACTGACTGGCCTGTATTATGGTAATGAAGGCAGCAAAACTAGGCCACAAACAAAGTAGAAATCTCTGTATACTGGGGGAGCTCCCTAGGTATGCAGACAAAAATATGATTTTGTACATTCACCAAAAGAAAAAGAAGAACCTTCTTAAAAACTAGCCTACTGAGGGACTGAATATGCTCCAGAGGGGATGCAATGTTGCCTTCAGCTGTGAGTCACTAATGGAAACAGTGGGGGAGGAGAATTGAGCTGCCCAACACCCTAAGAGCTTGCAGAATCCAGGAGGAAAGATTTGGGGAATGGGTTGGGTGTCCTTATTTTAGACATAGAACACTTAATTTTATTTAATTATGGTGGTAAAATAAACAGATTGCTATTGAATATACTTTCACTGATAACAGCTTTACATTAATTTAATTATATTGTCTGATTATATCAGCAATACAGATATTGGAAAGGTGCTTCAAACTAAAATGGCATTCTTGAAAACCAAAAAAGAAATTACTGCTCTTACTTTCAGTGTGAAAAGGGCTTGCAAACATTTTTGTTAATTATGTATTACAGCTGTCCTTCATAAAGTTAATTACTAATAGCTGAAAGGCACTGGAAATCTATTTGCATATGTACATGAAAGGCATGACATATGCAAAAATATGATTTTAATTAGCATTCCATGGTATGACGGGCTACAAATCAAGCTGGCATATTGTAAGGTTTTTACCATTAAATGCCAAATTCATTTGGACATGTTTCAACTAATGGACAGTGCAAAGACAGAAAAATACTGTAGCAGCATGGCATATATTTGCCACAAAAGCCAAGAGACAGTACTTTTCTTTTACATATATGGTAATGTCTCATCTCCATGTGTGATTTACTCTGGGCATATTCACATTATTACAGAAAATTACTATTTTGTGTAGCCTTCGGGTGTAAGACTAAAGCTCAGTATCTTTAAAGCAATGGCAACTTCATTATTTGTATTTTTAAAACATACATTAAAATATTATTGATTCTTCCTTTCATATTTGAATGCTACATATGGACACCACAGCTAGAACTCAAAATAGTCTATTGCATTATCATCACTGTGACTATGCAACTGTCACTAGAAATATTATACATAAGGAAAATGATTGGAGTAGCATAAAATCTTGCCTCCTAATAAGAGTGCAAGACAGTCCAAATTTACTGTCATTGCTTTTGGGCAGAAAGCAGAACCATCTCGATATTGCTGTAAGCACATCCAACACATCTGAAATGAACAACACTCTTATTTTTGTAAATCGGAAGCTTCCTTCCTCCAAGTTAATTATCTAAAGAAAAAATAAAATGAAGGTACTAATGCACAGAGAGTACACAATCAAAAAGGCAATATGTCTGAAGTTATTTATGTATTTAACATCACTGTGTCAAATGAAAAACCTAATTAAAAATGCAGTAATATGTAGGAAAGTTATTCATTTGCTCCTTTGTAAAAAGCAATGGAATTGAGTGCACATTTTTTTTTCAGTATATGGAAGGTGGAATAGGTGTACTGGTTAATCAAACATTAAGGCAGGAGGGAAAGGGCAAGTCTTTGACAGAAACTGGTCCTCTTTCTCATGCAGTTTTTACAACTGGGTTCAGTGTAATTAGGATTTCCTAATTTCCTTCTTGTGTTGCATAATGTATTTGAAACCAAGTACCTATTTTGTTTATTCCTACAGTTTTATTAAAATAGTGGGAAAATTTGGAACTATCCCCACATTATGTTTAAGCAACAACTCTAATCCTGTTGCTCTGGAGAGGTACAATTTAAAGACCCGTATATTTGAAAAACAATCCTTGGCAGAAATTACTGTTGCCAACCTCCAGGTGGGGTGTAGAGTTCTCCTGAAATTACAACTGATCTCCAAACTGCAGAGATCAGTTCCCCTGGAGAAAATGGCAGCTTCAGATGTCAGACTCCATGGTCTACCATAGGTTTTAGGTGAAATCCCTTCCCAAATTGCCCCCTTCATAGACTCCACGCCCAGGCTGGAGTTGGCAACCCAAAGGGAAATATACTATTGGCTGCTTGTCACCACCAATATTGGATGCGTTCACCACAGTCTGTTCAAGGAGAAGATCAGGTACACCTAGTGGCTTTTAAAAAAAAGGTCAGAAAGCATATTGTGGGGGGCTGGGAGTAAACCCAGGTAAATCTCAAATTCTACACAAACTCAGTTCCACCCCAAAAGGGTGATCCTACTGTAGAAACCAGCAACACCAGTAACTGCTCTCAATTAAAATGCTAAGATCAAAGACAGTTGTCCAAAAATTATGATACCCCCACACACATGGTAATATTCATGGGTGGGGCTAAGCGATGACCATTTTAAATACTTTTCACCAACTGTCATATGTACAATAACCTACTTTAATTATCATGTAATATACTCCATTAAGAATTTTTTAAAAATGTATCACTACTTTGTACTTGTTAAGACTCTATATTAGATACCTAATTATCGAAGCATAGGGGTAACAGCTTGTTTACATTCTGTCTGAAAAATCTGCTGTTGAGCCAGTAAATCATTTGATGCCACCACTACACACAACAGACAAGATCACACAGTTGCTGGAACAACAGGAATAGACCAGAAAATATCTATATCTTTCTTTGTTTAAGTCTCTTTAAAAGAAAACGAAAATTGATCTAGAAACCTGATCTGCTTACATCATTGCTTTGAAAGGAAATGTAATCATAGGCACACTTCCATCATCTCTCCTACCTCCACCACAATGTCTTATTAACACACAAGTGAAAATCTCTAAAGGCTACATGGGATACTTAGCCTCCAACTCAAGTAATTGGGCAGTTTAAACCTCAGCATGAGAAACAGAGAAAACCACAAAGGGTGAATTCGTCTGTGAAAAATAAAATGTTGGGACTGATTCTGAGTCCAGCATTTACCAATCTCAATCCTAAGGGTATTTGAAATTTAAGCTAATAATACTTAATTAACATATGGACATTTGCCATGAAGCTTCAGTGTATAGCTGGCTGTCAACAGATGGAGTCTGAATAGGTAATACAGACTAATATAGCACAAGTCTACCTTTCCATGACAAGTATAAATGAGAGTAAAACCTGTGAAGTCAGCAGATTTTAAGACTGACTGCCTGAAGTTTAGCATGTACTTGAAGAGGCAAAAAGTGCACTTATCTTACATGTTTCCAATGGCTTTCCTATGTCCAGGCTTTTTATGAATAACAGCAGAACTTAATTTTACATCCTTTTACACATGGAGGATGGGGGTTACTAGTGATTTAAAACCACCACTGTTTCCCTTATCACCTGACATGGTATTCTGTTTTCCCGTCCTCACTTATATAAACTACTTATGACTGGGAGATCAACCATCACATCTTCAGCTCTGAACAATATCAAACGGGCCACCATAGATTTCAAACTGGCAGCTACTAAACGCAATCTTCCATGGAATCACAGTCAATGTATTTCATTTATAACACAGACTATGAAATATACTCCTTGATCATTTTCTCCTTCTTGTTTTTTATTGGATGAATGAAGTTTGAGCCCAGTGACACCTTTAAGACCAACAAAAAAAAATGTCAAGGTATAAGCTTTTCTGTGCAAGCACACTTTTTCAGATACAGTGTGCTTCATACAAAAACTTATACCCTGAATAAAATTTTGTTGGCCTTAAAGGTGCCACTGGACTCAAACTTTGTTCTGCTGCTTCAGATCAACACCTGAATTTATTGGATGAAGTTACCAAAACTCAGAAAGCAAATGTGCTATTCAAGTAGCTTAATAAAGTGAGGTGTGAATGTCTACTCTCACTTCATGGGTCAAAGAAACAGTTCTATGTACACAATTAACAAAGTCCACAAGCCTCTTTGCACAGTCCACTGTGGAAATTTACAAACATTGCAAGATTCTTATGTTAGCTGGCAGAAATAGGGCAACTCCTGTGATTCTCCCCTAAGCACAGAACTTATCAGGCAAATCATGTTGGGCAAGCCTCCTTCCCAGTCCCTGGATAGCAGCTACCATGTTTGGACAGTAAACTACAGAACTTCCACTGTGACTGGGAGAGCATTTTGCATGCCTCACCGACTCCGCCAAAGGCATTAGACTAATGGACTGGTGCTTGTTAACAGGCTCCAGTCACAGCTATATATTTGAGGGATAACAGAATATCACATCAGGTGCAAAGGAAGGGTGCTTCTGGAAGAGGAGAGAGACAGGCAAAGAGAGGGATGGCAACCACTGAAAATGAGAGCAGGCACTGAGGTTTGTCAGAATTGCCAGACTCTGGAAAAAGATTTGCTCACTCAAGAAATCCAGTGTTCATTATGTATTCCATCTGCCCTCCTTGTCTCCTTACAACTTAAGTCTTTTCTCATGATCTTGAAATGCCTTCAGAGAACACTTATCACATATCACTGGTCTACTATCAATGAGACTAATTCAGATTCTACAACCTTAAAACTCATTAGTACTTTTGATAATCTCTCTTTTATATAACTAGGAGGAACACCCATTGCAAGAGGAGGCAACGGGCCCATGGGAGAGCCATCGCTGCGGGGTGAGGGGGCTGGGCTGGCCCCCAAAATCTGTGCCGGGGCATGCCATGCGGCAGCCTCCCCCTCTCCGAGCCCAGCCGGGGCCAGTGGAGCCCCCCACCAAACACAGGGCCCACTGCCTGGCCGGCGAAGGCTGCTCTGGGCGGGGGAAGCACGGCGCAGCAGCCAGAGAGAGGCCTGGCAGCGGGGAAGCGGCTGCCCCCCCGCAAGCAGGACACGTGACCTCCATTGCCGAGGCCGCAGCGGGTGGGGGAAGCGCGGTGTGGTCGCCTCCCCCCTCCCCAGGCCAAAGGAGGGAAGTTTCCCGAAGAAGGGGGTGCTGCCTAACCATCCCTGGCGGGAAGCCAATTCATCAATCCCTTTTGTCCCCCCCCCAATTTGGAAGCAGGGAGGAAACAAAAGGGATCAATGAGTTGGCTTCCAACCATATCAGCCTAACAGCAGACTGGCTCACCCACCTGCTGTTATGTTTAAATGTCTAAAAGCCACTTCCAAGCAGCGAGGAGGAAAAGGGATAGATATATCGGCTTCCAGTCATGTCAGCCTAACAGCTATTAATGAACTCAGAAATTTAAACTTTAAATGCCTTCTGAACTTGCTGAGTCATACCACTGCAGCAGCACCGACTCAGTGAGTGAACTCAAGGCATTTAAAGTTTAAATGCCTTCTGAACTCCATTATACCCTATGGGGACAGTCCCCATAGGGTATAATGGAGCCAAATAATGGAATATTTACCCAAAATCCCAATACATTACCAATATCGGGATTCAGAGATATTCAGGAATATCAATATTTTTCAGATCCAATGGACATGAATCAGAAACATACTGATTTTTGTTGTTGTTGTTGCACACCCATAGTATACAGCATTCCTTGAAAATTGCAAACAAATGGTTTGAAGAGGATTTAGGCATGCCCATGTAATTGGTGAATGTATCTGTAAATCCATACTAATTTAACAGGTTACATTTTAAGTACCATATTAACTCAAAAGGAAGACAACCCTGAATGTAAGATAACCCACCCTTAAAAATGTTAAAAGCATACAAAAATAATTACTGGACATAACTAACTTGCATGCAAGATGACCTCCACTACTAGTACTACTACTTTTTGATGGCATACCATGAAAAAGCTTAGTCTCGCCTTTGAGCAAATGCAGTAGTATGGTCATTTCATGATACAGGATGTGGCGCTCTGGCCTGCACGGCCGGGTCGTCGCTGCCACCTGTTGCCGTCTCTGAAAGGGGTCCCGGCTTTTCGGGGGAACGGAGGCCTCAGAATGGGAGCGGGGTGGCCTGGTTACCTCACCGGCACAGAACCCTCAGCTCTTCCCTGCACGCGTCTTTGGGGGGGCGTTTACCAGGCCGTCTCTCTCTCCGGCCCTGGTCCCGCACGCGCCCCCGTTCCGACCGGCAGTTCTTCTTCCCCGGCCTCCTCACCTGTTCCCCCTTTATACCCTTCTCCCCCCGGTCCCTGCACCCATTGGACACCCGAGTGTCCGTCACCACTAGTCCCGCCCCCATATAAATGTGCAAACGCCCAGCCGGGGCGGGGCTCTCCAACCCCGTCCGGTGCCGGTGTAAAGCCCGTCGCCCGGGAAACAGCCGCGCCAGACCGCCCCAGAACGGCCGCCCCTGTCGCCTCCTGTGCTTCCCTGGGGCCGGCCCTCCGACCGCGGACCCGGGGGCGCGCCCGGCGATCGAGGGGTTGCGCCGCATGCCGGCACCCCTCGCGGCCCGTCCCACCCCTTTCCGGGATCGGCGTCGCCTGTTCTGCAGGCTCGAGGCTTGTCGCCGACCCGGTGAGTGGGGTGTATGCGGCTTCGGCTGTGGGCGGGGGTTCCCGAGGGAGGCCCGGGGCGTCAGGACCGGGACACAGGAGAAAGGCTACATCCCCTTAGAAAATCTAGAGATGTGATACCAAAAACCTTGTAACAACGTTGAGTTAATTATGACTATCAAAGAGTTCTTAAGAGGTTCTTCTCACAAGATGGAGGTAATCCATTTTACTGAAATGGTTGTTATGAGAAAGGGACCACTCCAAGGATCCCCCTGGAGGTGGGAAAGCCCGGCCCTGGAAACCAACACTTTGTCCCCTTCCTGGAACACTCTTAGCTCCGTATTACGATCGTATCTCTCTTTCTGCTTCTGTTGAGCCCGCCTCAAGTTTGCCTGGGTTTCCTGACGGACTATCCTCAGCCTCTCTTCCAACTTGCGAACGTATTCGCAGGGTTCTTCTTCGGGGCCGGTTTCCGATGGAACCCATTGACCTTCCACCAGCCCCAGTATTCCCCGGGGTTGACGTCCATACAATAGTTCAAAGGGGGAGTACCCAGTGGACGCTTGTGGCGTTTCACGGAGGGCCAGGAGAACGGGGTCAACGTAGAGATCCCAATTGTTGGGCTTCTCATACGCCATCTTCCGTAACATTGCCTTTAAAGTCTGGTTCATCCGTTCTACCAGCCCGTCTGTCTGGGGGTGGTGAACCGAAGTGAACAATTGGCGGATCTGGAGACTCCGACAAACCTGTTGCATGAGTTGCGCTGTAAATGGGGTACCCCTGTCTGTTAGTATTTCCGCGGGTAAGCCTACCTGCGCAAAGTACCGCATAAGGGCGCGGGCTACTCCGGCGCTCTTCATACTAGAAAGGGGGATAGCTTCGGGGTACCGCGTGGCATAATCCATAATAACTAAAAGGTAGCGGGCGCCTCGGGGTGTGCGGGGTAGCGGCCCCACAAAGTCCATAGCCACTCGGTCGAACGGGTGACCCATTATAGGGAGAGGAGCCAGCGGAGCCCGCTTCTCCGGCAGGTGGGACAAGCGTTGGCAGCGTTCGCATGAGCGGCAATAGGCCCGCACATCCCTAGCTACAGTAGGCCAAAAGAAATAGGTTAGTACTCGTTTCAGTGTGTTTGTGAATCCCTGGTGCCCCGCGCAGGGGTGATCATGGGATGACCTCAGGACTTCCCCCTGGTACCCATGGGCACCAACAACTGTCGAATGTTTCCCACGCGACCCCTCGCCTCTCGGAACCACACTCCGGCCTCTCGCACAACCTTGGGGAGCCGGCCATTAAGTCGTTGATCCACCACGTTCCCATCACTCACCGCCAGGCGTCGGCGTAGTTGGGCCAAGGCCTCGTCTTGTTCTTGGGCACCGGCGAACCGAGGGTCCTTGATCCACTGGCAAGCGGGAACTGTCCCTCCGTCGGGCAGAGGGCCTGGCGGGGGAGCTGCCGTTCCCTCATCTTCGGAACCTTCGTCGGCAGGGGCCACTAGGTCGGAGGGCCCCTCTAGCGGGTCGGCTGGTGTTTCCCCACGGGAGAGGGCCTCATGTATCAGATCCGCGAAGCCTGGGGCATCTCGCCCTAGGTAAGGGAGGCGCTCTACTCTGGCGACCTGGACCTCCCACTCGCGTCCCAAATACCAGAGGGGAATCGTAACAACTGGGTAACGCACCACATGCCCATGGAAGCAGGAAACGGAGGTAGTGCGCTTCACCGGCAATCCCTGGGGTAAGAGGTGGGTCTGTATCATGGACACTGAACTGCCACTATCCACTAGTGCCTTTAACACCCGTCTGTCGGAAACCACATCCACTAACCAAGGCGGGGGCCTACACCCCACAGCGGACGTTTGCATGGTCATCTCCCAACCAGCGTCACATTCCATCATGGGGCAATCGCGGCGGAGATGGCCCCACTGGCCACAAGAAAAGCAGGGACCAAGCTCCGCGTGGGACTGACTCGTAGAGGGGGAGGGCGTAGCCTCTTTGTCCTCCCTGACCGGTCTTCCCCGCGCGCCGGCCGGCATGAAGGACCCTCTGCCCCGGAAGGAGGGGGGACGTGGGAAAGATTGCCCCTGCGGGGGCCGAGCCCGCCCACCCCAAGGTGTAATTGAGGGACGTCCGTGGGTGGGACCCCCATCGGGCTTCCCCACCGTTCCTGAAGGCTTCTTGGGGCTGGGGCCTTCAGACCGTGACGCACTATCTCTCCCTTCCGCCACTAGGAAGTTTTCCCACAGTTCCTGGGCTTCGTTTATCTTAGACGGCTTCCAGCAGGCTACCCAGTGACGAGCCCTTGCTGGCAACACCTGCAGTAATTGCTCTACCACCACCTGCTCCACAATGCGCCGCCCATCGTCCGAAGCAGGCTCTAGCCAACGAGTGGCCGCGTCTTTTAAGCTAGCCACAAAGGCGCATGGTCGGCAGCCCGGAGGAATTTGGGGACTCCGAAGGCGCTGGCGATGGGTCTCCGGGGAGACCCCGAGACGGTCTAGGACTGCTGCCTTAAGCTTGTCATAGTCAGAGGCGTCCGCCCTTTCCAACGCCTTAAGGGCCGCTTGAGCCTCTCCCGTTAAATACGGTCCAATAGTAAAGGCCCACTGCTCTTTAGGCCACCGGGAGGCCTCCGCCACCCGCTCAAACGCCTCCAGGAACGCCTCTATATCGTCCTCCGGGCCTAACTTCGTGAGTGGAGGCCAGGGACCCCGCCCCAGTCCCGGGGGGTTAGGTGCTGGGTTCTGCCCCGGAGGGTTCGCTAGGGCTTGTTGCAAATCGCGGACTAGAGCAGCCTGGGCCATTTGCTGCTGCTGAGACACCTCCCTCAGGAGCTGGGATTGGTGTTCTGTCAGCCATTGCCCGAACTGGGTGAGGTCCATGGCTGACGGTGGGGCCCCTGCCCCCGCTCCTACCTGGGCTTCCGTGGCTGGGGATTGCTCCGTCGGCCGGGACGCCGTACCACCCGTCCGCCGTGGACGAGCCCACTGCCACCCCGGCGGGGTAGGCAGGCGAGGTAGGGGAAAGCCTTTTAACGGGGCTGTGCCCGCATTCTCCACCACCTGTGGCGCTCTGGCCTGCACGGCCGGGTCGTCGCTGCCACCTGTTGCCGTCTCTGAAAGGGGTCCCGGCTTTTCGGGGGAACGGAGGCCTCAGAATGGGAGCGGGGTGGCCTGGTTACCTCACTGGCACAGAACCCTCAGCTCTTCCCTGCACGCGTCTTTGGGGGGGCGTTTACCAGGCCGTCTCTCTCTCCGGCCCTGGTCCCGCACGCGCCCCCGTTCCGACCGGCAGTTCTTCTTCCCCGGCCTCCTCACCTGTTCCCCCTTTATACCCTTCTCCCCCCGGTCCCTGCACCCATTGGACACCCGAGTGTCCGTCACCACTAGTCCCGCCCCCATATAAATGTGCAAACGCCCAGCCGGGGCGGGGCTCTCCAACCCCGTCCGGTGCCGGTGTAAAGCCCGGCGCGGGAAACACAGCCGCGCCAGACCGCCCCAGAACGGCCGCCCCTGTCGCCTCCTGTGCTTCCCTGGGGCCGGCCCTCCGACCGCGGACCCGGGGGCGCGCCCGGCGATCGAGGGGTTGCGCCGCATGCCGGCACCCCTCGCGGCCCGTCCCACCCCTTTCCGGGATCGGCGTCGCCTGTTCTGCAGGCTCGAGGCTTGTCGCCGACCCGGTGAGTGGGGTGTATGCGGCTTCGGCTGTGGGTGGGGGTTCCCGAGGGAGGCCCGGGGCGTCAGGACCGGGACACAGGAGAAAGGCTACATCCCCTTAGAAAATCTAGAGATGTGATACCAAAAACCTTGTAACAACGTTGAGTTAATTACGACTATCAAAGAGTTCTTAAGAGGTTCTTCTCACAAGATGGAGGTAATCCATTTTACTGAAATGGTTGTTTCTGCTCTACAGCTTCAAAGTATATTTAAAAGAGGGAAATGATCTTGTCAGCCTGGAAAATGGACTGTAGTTTTCCACAGGGTTCTGTTCTTTCTCCAGGGTTGTTCAATCTATAAATAACACCATTGAATAAACTCATCTGTAGTTTGGCACAGTCATCAATACGTCCTATATTTCTTTAATGAAATCTCCACATGCTGTGATTTCTGTCCTAGGCAGGTGTCTGGCTATGGTGGTCAAGTGGATAAGAGTGACCATGCTGAAACTGAATCCACAAAGGATAGAGAGATATTGGTTGGGCTGAGCAAGCTGGGTGGATTATGTTTCCGCATTCTTCATGAAGCAACATTATTCCTGTCAGAATGTATAAAGTGCTTAGAGATAGTCCCCGATCCAGTTTTATTGCTGGAAGAACAAACCAGTGTGGTAGCATGAAAGTGGGAATGATACGGAAACAACAAACCAGTGTGGTAGCATAAAAGTGGGAATGATACGGAAACAACAATTTTTAATATAGTAGCATCAGAAGAACCCTTCTGTACCTCTCGTGCACTGCACCGACTTACGCAGAGTATCTGTCACAGTGTACTAGACTTCATTTCAGCAGAATGATGGACAACAGGTTTGTTGATCGGCTGTTCAATGACCTGCATCCATCTTCAGAATAATTTACTGTCTATATTGGACAGATCATTATGGATGAGTTACTCACTATCAATCAATCAACTCTGCTCTTCCTGCATATTCCTATATCTATCATTCAAAAAGGAGAGAACTGTCTCTCAAGATGCTTCCATTGCTCCATCTGTGACACCAACAGAAGCTGTTCAAGAGGTAAGAGAATTATTAGACTTGCATAATCAAATGGAAGGGATGCTCCAGATTTACCTCTTTTGACACTACAATGCATCAGTTTCTGGCTAACCATGACATAAAAGCTGGATTAACTTAATATGAATTATTTCATTAGCTCAATTATTAATTAAAATAAAGGAAGCAAACTCTGAATTAACTCTCCTATCAGGCAGACTTGGTTAGGCAGCTGGGTGGTCAATACATCAGGTATAATGTAGTCTATACCAGACTTCACAACAAACCATCTCTCTCTAAGAGTAAGAAATTAAGAGAAAAAGAATCCCCTTGGTGAGGAACAGCTACATTTTCTTCCCCTCCTTCAAGGAGAATCATGGCGTCTCCTGTAATCAACCTTTAATGTTATTACTTGTCTGAGATTATTTAGTTTGATGCATCTTCCTTTCAGGGCAAGGGCTGCTCATCCAAGCTCCTAACTTGCATTGTCTTTGGTTGCTGAACTGGAGATGATGTTCACTATTCTCCTGTATCTCTCAAGAATGATGCCTTGATTATCCAAAACAATTATGGTTTCCAGGAAAGTTTCAAAGTATTGTCTGTCCTTCTCAGGTCTAGTAAAAAGAATTTCCTGAATTCCCTGTAATGCTGTTCTAAGTTGATGCAGAAGATATCAACACAGAATCATCACAATATTTGTGCAAAGCATTACAATATTCATTCACAAACTCAGTAGAGTAGGTTGTATTTCTAACATCATCATGTACTCTGTTGACAAGTTGCTTGGCACACCTGCACTAGTTTGCTTGGTATATGAAGATGATTGATTATGAAAGAAGACAGGGAGATACCACCAGTCTCCAAAAACTCCAAAACAGAATCAACTTGTTTCAATTTCATAGGAACTGTTAATGGCCACTTTGGAGAGAGTCACCACCCTACCACAAAGGCTCCATCAAATAGTGCTCTCTACAGAAGAGTGTGTGTACTATGTGTGTGTGGACGTAAAAGATCTGGGAGACCTTCAACCATGAAACTCATTGGGTGACCTTGGGACACCCTCTCTCTCAAATTAACCTACTTCACAAGGTTGTTATGAGGATAAAATGCAGAAACAGAATCATGTATACCATTCTAAGCCTTAGCGGAACTATAGGATAAAATTTGAGATAGACAGATAATGGACAAGGACCCTTAGTACAAAACAAAAACAAAACCCTATTTCTGTGTGATACTGGCTTGATGTTATTGGCCAAGAAGCTGATTACAGCATCATGTTCTAGGATAATGTACCCTTTTCAAACTTTCTATAAAATATAGTATTTTGGCACATCTATACTGATCTTGTTCCCTCCACTGACCAGTAGCCCCAAAGAATCTTCATGATTTGAGTACACAGTAAATCACCACAACAGGGTGGATGTGCTGCTTTAGAATGCAAAAATAGCTAGACAGTGGTATAGCTTAATACTTGCTCTCTCTAGTTAATATACTATGAGATTAGCAAACTATGTTTACAATACTGATAATGTTTTGATGCATATGTTAGAGACAACATCTCAGGTGAATAAAGAAGAATAGGGATGAGTACTAACCTCATGAACTGAAATTTGGGTCTAACTTAGGCTGGTTTGGAGTTCATGAAGATGCCTTCCCTGAACACTTACTGGACTTGTGGCCAGTCTGGCTGTTCAGGTTCCAGCTACTTAAACCTAACAGCTGTGTGGTGCGGGGTCCACTGGTCAACTGTTAATTTTAAATGGCTGGCAGCCATTTGACCCTTCAGTCTTGCTGGGGGAAAGCGAAACAGAAGGGTTAAATGGCTGCCAGCCATTTAAATCTAAGAGCTGACTGGTAGACCGACCAAGCTGTTAGGTTTAAATGGCTGTGAGTCATTAAACCCTTTGGTTTTGCTCTCCACCTCTGAAATAGGGGGAAGCGAAACCAACAGGTTAAATGGCTGCTAGCCATTTAAATCTAACAGCTGACCAGAAGATCCACCAGGCTGTTAGGTTTAAATGGCTGCATTCTCAGGCATTCTCCCCTTTTTCCAGTCCACAGTGAGCCATGGCTGGGAGAAAGGTGTAAGGGGGAACGGAACTTGCTGGACCAGCTTGTTTTGGATGGGGCCCTTTTGGCTCAGTTCAGGGGCCACCCCAAACCAAACCACTTTGGGGGAGGGGTTATGCCCATCCCTAAAGAAGAATTTTGTGGTCATCATCATCATCATAAGCAGGAGCTTCAATATATATATATATAAGTTCCAAGCTATTTCCTGGAAAAAGACCATATGATACATTTATTTGTTTATTTCATTCATACCCTCCTTTCTCCTCAGGGGGAGCCAAAATAGCTTACATTGTTCCCTTCTTCATTATATACTGACAATAACTTTGTGAGGTGGGTTTAGCTGAGAGTGTTTGATAAGTCCCAGGTAGAGATGTAAAATTTCCGGTAATTTTGAACCTCGGGAAAAACCCTGGTTTTTTCTCAGTTTTTTTTTTTAAAAAACGGGATTTTTTGGAAAAATTGAAAAAATGCTACATTAGCATTTCTTTTGTTTTTTCTAGATTGAAAGTCATTCTGTTACTTTAGGAACATAAAATATGACTATGGACATTTTTACTTGGCATGAAATTATCACAACTAGCATATTAAAAATATAGTGTATCCAAACAATTATCACAAACAGAATACCCATCCACATGCAAAAACAAAACTGAAACCTTTTTATTGTCTTCTGACAATAGCACCTCCTAAAGGAGGAAATGCATCTTGTTCTTGCATTAGAGAGTTTAGTTTGTAACCTAGGACTTGCTTGTCCTCAGTGCACAGAAATTAGATCAATCTGATACCATATATATATATTTTAGAAATGATTTGGAAAATATTTGAACACCTTGTCTTAAAATATTTTATTCATCATGTTAAAATAAAA
>NW_015169778.1:1816134-1831113 GCF_001447785.1 Gekko japonicus
TCCCCCCCCCCCCCGAATTTTTTTGGTTTTTTTCCGGGCCTTCACGTCTCTAGTCCCAGGTCACCCAGCAAACTTCTATGGCAGAGTGGGAATTCAAACCTGGGTCTCCCAGATTCTAGTCTAACACTCCAGCCACTACACCACACTGGCTCTCTATGATGTATAGGCTAACCAAAAATTAATGATCAGTGAAACAGGCCATACCAAAATCAAACACAATGCAATCAATTTAAAGAAGCATACGCCTTTTAATTCACCCTAACCATCTATGTTGAGAATTAAAATGGAAAGTGCATGTGAATAATTAGTAAAAATAAAATTCTGCTTTAACAGCACACTAATCTTGGAAAGCATTCTTTATAAAATAAAAGAGTACTGCAGTGAAGTGGGGTGTTATTTTTTGCTTAACTATAAAAATTTTCTTTGCAAAAGGTAACATAACATACTGTACAATTCACAACCAAAAAACCCACAGAATATCATTTATAGAAAATCCATACAAAAAGATGCATGTCTATTGGAAAATGACTTGTAAATAAATTCCTGTTTATAGTACATTGCTAAACAGTTTGTGTTTCATACTAATACAATCAAATATCCTCCTTAAGGATCTTATATTTAGTGAGGGACAAAAGTTTTAAGTCTTCTAGAAATACTACTAAAATAAGACAAAACTAACACTACTACAATTATTTTTGTTCCAATATTTAGTGAAGTTAGCAAGTGCTACGTTATACTAGTGTGTGATATAAATATGTAATTACATCTGTAATTTACCCAGTTTGCATTTATTACCTGTCAAACATCTGTACACAATCCCCTATAACTAGTATTTAGAAATCTAACAGCTGCAGAAAGTACTTTATAATCCCAGTGCCTTCTGCATCCATGCTATCACCTCTCAGTTTACCACAATATATAACCTGTTTGTTTGTAACCTGTGAAATGCAACCTTAGGCTTAGATTTTACAGAGTGCCTTACTTCAAAAACAGATTAACATCAACTTCCAAAAGCATGACAGTACCTGAGAGCATAGTTCTTTGTTGGCAGCAATGCCAAATAAGGATCTTTCAGTATTCAACAAATAAATCATATTTACAGCCCTCCAAACAATGGCATTACAAATGTGATAACCGAGATAGACACACATACAAACACAATCTTAAAGTCTCCACAATTACTCCAGAGCATATTTATCCTAATAAAATTAGAAAGAGAAATAAATTGTTAGGCACTGGTCTCTCTGATCTTTTGCAGCCCCCTGAGCTACATTGCAAAAGTCAAAGGAATTACCGACAAAACTAAGAAAAGTCTGCTAAATTGACAATTTACAAAATCCCTTGCCTTAACAAAAGGGAAGCTCAAGGTAGCTCTAAAAGAATTCATACACTTAGTGTAAAGTGTGCATATCTTAAGGAAAACAGAAGGAAGGGGAGGTGTTGTTTGATTCCTCTCTTCAATGTAGTCTGGAAAGTTGTCTATAACGATCCCCTGGCAATGTAATTTCAGGGGTCACAGAGGTCTTCTGGGGTCTGGGAAAGTAGGGAAATATCTGCTTCCTACAGTGGAACACTCATAGGATACAGTGCAAAACTAAGGTTTAATGACAAAAAGGAAATAGTTTTTCACAATTGGGAGCCCATGGCAGCCTGCGTGAGGTATGTCACTTCCGCCTCTCCCACTATTTCCTCAAAAAAAAACTTTCCCTTTCCTGAAAGCCCCCATAGCCTCTCCCCTTTTCCTGCTTCCTTCTTCTAGGAGCTGGTAGGGGCTGGAGATCTCCTGCAATCACAACAGATCTCCCAACTATCGAGATCAATTCCCCTTAGGGTTGCCAGATCAAGGTTGGGAAATCCTTGGAGATTTTGGGGTGGAGCCTTGGAAGGGCAGAGACCTCAGAGGGGTACAATGCCACAGAGTCCACCTTCCAAAGCAGCCATTTTCTCCAGGGGAGAAATACTAGTTCCCCAGGACGAAATGCTTGCTTTGGAGGGTGGAGTCTATGGTATTATACCCCTCTGAGGTCCCGCCCCTCCTCCCCAGGCTCCCCTCCCAAACTTCTAGGAATTTCCTAACCTCTTTTCCTCCTCTTAGCACTCCCCATATTCTCTCCCTGCCTCATTCTCTCCTTCTCAGCCATTCACCAGCTGTCTCCCATTCTTTATTTACTTCATTTATATCCCACCTTTTTCCAGTGGGGACCAAAGCCACTCATTTCATGTTTTTTTAGTCACACAACAGCTCTATGAGGTAGGTTAGGCTGAAAGTATGTGACTGATTCAGAATCACCCAGTGTGCTTCTACAGCAAAATGTGCATCTGGACCTAGGTCTCACAGACCCTAATCTGCAGCTCTAACTGCTATACCACACTGGCTTTCATAGGGTGGCTGCTGTTGAACAGTAGCAAGCAGCCAAGCCTACCTGAGTCATGCAAGTGAGGTGGAGAAAATGACTGCTTTGGAGGGTGGACTGTGTGGCATTCTCCCATGCTGAGGCATCTCTCCTCCCCGAACCCAGCACTCCTCAGCCTTCATCATAAAATCTCTAGGAATTTCCCAACCTGGAGCTGGCAACTCTAGCCAGGCATGGCCCCAATGAGTTCTCCCTTGAAGGCTAAAATAGGGCTAGAAAGGGCTCTAACTCCATCCCCTGCCTTTTACTGACAGAGCCAAGCTTGGAATGCTAGCAACAGCCACTGGGGGAATCTGTTGCTTAAAGCTCCTTTTATCATTTTTTTGGATTTATTAAGCTGCCCAGTGTATCTAAAAAAAATAGATTTCAAGCCTAGGGCCCTTTTCAGGTTTGTAGAAAGATCTGCCTTGCCCTTTCACAGCTCCAGTCACTAGATTTAAGTATCCAAAGATATCCAGCCTTCACTATAATCACTTACACTACAAGCAATTAATTAGGGGTGGGATGGAGAATGGAGGCACTCAGCCCAAGTTTTGAGCTCCCCATGCGTGGAAAACAGATTCCTATGAGAGATGGATTCATCCTGAATTTATGCTCCATTTAATGATGTTTCTAGAAAATTGAGAGAACTCCATTGTTTAATAGAATTCCAATGTCCTTGGGGTTTCTTGTTCTATGACTTTAAGGGGACAATCTATTCATAATCCTCCTTAGGTCTATTTAATGGTGAAACTGTTGTTAGGATTGCTGTGTAATTATTCTAACAATTCAACTTTCCTATCTATACTTCAATCTATATTTGAAGAAGTGTGCTTGCATACGAAAGTTTATACCTTGAATAAAATGTTGTTGGTCTTAAAGGTACTTAAAGGACTCAAATTTTGTTCTGCTGCTTCAGTCCAACAGGGCTACCCCACCTGGATCTATACTTTGATCTGTCAAGTCCCCAAGGTTTCTGTTTGGCTTTGATTACTCCTGGGATGCACTCTCATAAACCTTTTAATTCAGAACCGAGGATAACGATCTGTGATCTTTTGGATGGGCAAACATCACCACAAGGTTATTTTTTTCCTTTGTGTTGTTATGATAGGGATTAGTACAATAGCAAAGGGAGACAGAGAAAAATCTGTCCCATGTGCAAACAGTCAATATGTCTTCATGGAATGATCAAGTGCAACAGCAAGTTTAGAAAAGACTCACAAGGCAGAATAAAGCCAGTGTCTTGGACTTTTGAACACTTAAGCCTCTGCTGTGACTGGCAATCAGTGTGATTCCTTATTTCAAAGAGAGAAGGAAGTTCACTCAGAAAAATGCAAGCAGATGTCTGACACTCTTCCACCACCACACTGATTGATGGGTGTGAGATAACTTTAAACATATCTGCTTTGCTTTGATCAGATGTTGTTTGCCATTCTTACTCCTGATTTTATGCTATGTGATTGGTTTTGTTTATTTCAGAAACTTCTCTCCTTTGGCTGCTGAGAATTGCTATAGAACATGCCCTCATATAGCAAAAGGATTTATCTACGTCCTGTCAAATGGTACAAAATGAGTATTTTTCTGGAAGTGGTTAAACATCAATCTGACCACACGAGGTTGCATTCAGAAGAAAGCTTTCCCTTGTCCACTATGATTATGTAGCTTCACCCTGAACAGTACTAAATCTAGCCCAGGACTAACCTTGAACTAGTTAACTTTGGTGCTATTTGCAATAAAAATTACTTTCAGGTCCTAGATTTTCCCATTTCTCTCTCTTAACTGAAAGTTGAGAAGCTATCCCATGATCCTATAGGAAATCCACTGCCTCTTGTTTAGTTAAACTGAAACAAAACATTCACTTTGGGGAAGCTACCTTACCTAAGACAAGATATATTATCTGAAGAGTAATTCATTTCATCTTTTTAGGTTGTCTTGAGCAAGACTGACTCCCCAAAGTGAATGTTTTGTTTCAATTTAAGCAGAGGAGGTCGATTTCAGGCATCAAGTCATAACTCAAAGCATCAATGCTACAGCTTATTACAACACTGCCCCCCCCCCAATCATCCTCTTATATCTAGAAGAGTATGGCCATGCCTGTATAGCCCTTTTTTTGTTGTTGTTGAGGTTATAAAGGATTGGCTAATAATACACAAAAAAGACACATTTTTCAAATATTTAATGCAATCATCATCAAGGAAGTCAAATATGAAGAAATAAATCCATGTACGGTTCACATAGAGAAAATGGCTGCTTTGGAAGGTAGACTGTATGGCATTATACCCCACTGAAATCCCTCACCTCCCCAAACTGCACCCTCCTCAGATGCCACCCCCAAAATCTCCAGGTATTTTCCAAGCCGCCCTGAGACTGCTTCGACAGGGAGGGCGGGGTATAAATCCAATAAATAAATAAATAAATAAATAAATAAATAAATAAATAAATAAAAAACAAAAAACTGGAGCTGGCAACCCTAGTGGCAAAATCAGCTGAGTATAAGAGACAACTTCTGCACACAGTGCAGCTGGGGGGGAAGCAGTCTTTGCTACCTTGTTGATTACAAACAAAAAAAGGATCTAACAAAACTACCAGGCCAGCCTTTCTCATGCTGATGCTTGGAGACCCTTTGTAGGTCCACAATGGTATTCCAAAGTACTTGGATTTGTAAGGACAGAGGTTGAGCCTCTCATACATCAGTCTGGATAACATGAAAATGGAGACTTCTTAGTTTTCTAGGAAGGGAGGCAGGGACCCTCCACAGAGGATGGAATTAGCTTCCAACTTTTGAAGGTCAAGATACAACTGGTGCCACTTGCAATGACCTACCTCCCACAACACCTCAGAGCAGCAGCCTGAAATCATGCTGTTCATTTGCCAGGATCCATAACTTCAGCTCTAGTTAAGTAGCACCAAGGAAGTATATAATCTTAATACAGTCTTCATAGCTACAGGTATAAAACTGAACTGGTTCTATTTTCTAACGGAAACTATTTCACCATAAGATAAAGAGATGCCATCCATAGATAACGATAGCCAACGGCAGTTTTAATTTACATATAGGAAGCCAAAGCTTTGTGTGATGCTAGTCTTTGTCTGTTTCAACAAGCAACTCTACCTTCATTCAGGCTTCTTCCCACCCCTATTCAGGCAGCCTCTGGTTAATAAGAAGGAAGTTTTGGGGTGTCTTCAGTTCAAAGTCTCTGCCAATCAAGGGGTGAGACTGATTAGAACTTGCGTCAGGGCTTGTTGAGTTGTGAATTTACAGAATCTGAGACCTGATCTGGCTACGTACACACTACAGAATATTTAAAGTTGCTTTGAAATGTACATGATGTGGTTCTTGTATTGTTTTGAGGACATGGGAAGATGGAGGGTTCTGTGGAGCATGAATGGCTTGGCACACACTTTAAAGGTGGCTGTCCCTCCCTGGGTGGGCACCGGTGATGGAGAATGGAGGGGTTGAGGATCCACATTTTTTAAAAAAATGGGGGTTCCTCAGTTACTAAAGGACGAGGCCTGCTTTCCTAAGGGGTTTAATAGCACATCCCGAAGTCCTTGTGTCCCACATTCCTGTCAACAAGACATACTCTTCCATGTTTTGAACTTCTTAGACATGCAGGGATGAGGGATCTGGATGAGGACCATAGCACATAGGGAGGCCTCCCTCCTGCACCATTTTCTCAATCTGTAAAGGTCCCAGAGAGCCACATATTTGTCCTGCTGAGTAACCTTACAAGTACTAATTCTACACATAAGTTTCCATAATGGGGCAAATCAGTTGAAACCAGTAATGGTCAATCACTCCCCCCCTCCCCATAAGGGTGAAGCTGCCACTCCAAAGGACTTGGATTTGCCGCTTTTTTTCTCAATTCAGCAAAGGTTGAATTATTTACTTCCATCATGGGTTTCAAAAAATTTTCATGTAAAACAATAGTGATATTTATCCCTTTATCACCATAGGACTGAACTATCCAAGTAGGGCAGGAATTGAAATCAACCACATGACCTGAACCCTAAATAGATTCCCAAATCCAAATGGACCTGGAAGATGTTGTTAGCAAGGAAATGTGCAAAACCACCACAATTAACTGCCAAAATACTTTCTTTTGGGACTTTGGTTGTAGAAGTCATCTCATTTTAAATTGTCCTAAATAACTGCACTGGGCATCATCTGGTTGACACAACAACTGGCCAGAAGAAACCCTTCTTTGCCACAATCATTGTCACCACACTGGTGTTCAAGTGGTCTCTACTGCATGCTCTATTTGAGTTTTAATACAAGACTTCCACTACTGACATTCCAGGCACCTCACAACCTTGCTCACAGTGAAGAATTCTGATTTGTTAGAACATCTGTAACAGAACTTTCAAAACCAGAAATGCCTGCTCCTCAACATTTATCTGTGGCTTTTCATTAATTTGCTGCTCAGATTTTACCATGATGATGATGATGTGTAGGAATATTGCTTCTATATTCACATGCCTTCTCCTGTGATGTCTTTTGATAACATGCTGTGTCTTGTTTCCTGTTGCAAGCCAAATGGTGAGGCCACATGGCCTCAATAGCCATGCCATAAACCCACATTCTTTCACACTTTCATGCCAAACGCCAGACCTCATGGATACACTTTCTGGCCCACTTGCGACCAGTCACGTACACAATGAAGTAGCTGGAGTTTGGGTCAGATGACTGCAGGCGGGGTCCCAGACTTATAGCCTATTCCCACAGGCAGCTATGGCAACCAACAATTGGGCACACCCATGCCCACTCGCAATTGGCTGATGGTCACATCTAATTTGTGACTGGAATTGGGGTATAATTGTTTGATCCATATGGGAGTGAGCTCTCTTCTTCTTCCTGTTCTCCACTATCTGTTTTATTGTGCCTGAAATGCTGCCTCTTGAGAGACAAAGAGTTGCTTTGTGATTTGAAGCACATGGTGTGCAAAAATGGGATTTCCATTCAAAATCCCTTGGACTATTCTGGACTGTGGATGCTCCTGATGTGGTAACTATGTATCTTCAATGTGTAGTTGAGGCAAATTGCCCTAGCCTTTGTTATTTTTGTAATCTCTGGTAGTCTTTGCTAAACTCTGTACTGAATAAAGATCCTTCATATTGCTAATTTGTCTTTGATGTTGTAACTGAATTCCAAGTCTAAGCCTTGTGCCTAACCCTGACCACATATGCTACCTTGGTAAGAATGTGCATTTCTGGATCAAGTTGCTACTGTGTTAAATCCCAGATGCTAACTAAGGGTTGGAATCTCTCCCTTAGGAAAGCCAGGGACTAGTGAAAAGAGGTTCTGGTGACAAATTGTTGTGAAGACCAGAGATGGTACCGACTGTCTCGTGGCTTGTTGTTTAATGTACTGGAAAGTACAGGATTCCCTCCCATCCCTGGTCTAGCCTGGGTGGGCTAATTCCTGTACAGATGATGATGATGATAATGATGATGATGAATAATTAGATTTCTGAATCACCCATCCCTGCTACCACAGGGCTCTGGGCAATGTACAACAATGAATAAAAGCATCACTATAAAAAATAAAATGCATTAATACCAGTAGATAAATTGAAACTCCAGATGGTGAACTAAAAAAAAATAAATCATCCCCCCATTCCGGACTGCCTGGCCATCTCATGGGCAGAGAAGAAGGGGGACAAAGTGATCTGGAGAGCATAAAAGGGTGCCAGCTAGAGTGGAAACCGCTGCTGTCCTCTACCAAAAGACTGATGGAACATCTCTGCCTTATAGGCCTTGTGGAATTGCATAAGATCCCTCAGGGTCCTGGTGACGTTTGAAAGACAGTTCCACCTGGTCAGGGCCAGGACTGAAAAAGCCCTGGCCCTGGTCAAGGACAGCCAGACATCTTCGGGGCTGAGAACCTCTAGTAGATTGCTATCCAAAGACTGTAAAGCTCTCCGAAGAACATACCAGAGGAGAAGGTCCTGCAAACACATTGGTCCCTGACCATTCAAGGTCTTAAAAGGTCAACACCAAAACCTTGGACTTGACTCAGAATTCGACTGGAAGCCAGTGCAGCTGGCACACCACAGGTTGTATGTGTGCTGTCCGTGACGTTGTTGTCAGGACCCACGCTGCCACATTCTGGATCAGCTGAAGATTCTGGGTCAGCCTCAGGGGCAGGCCAGCATAGAGCAAGTTGCAGTAATCTAGCCTGGAGGTGACCGTTGCATGGATTACCGTACTAGGTCAGGGCGTGACAAGAAAGTGGCCAGTTGCCAGGCCTGGCAGACATGTCAGTAAACCACTCATGATGGCAGGCAACTATGGAAGGAAGCAGCTAACGTAATCTATGAACTGACTTGCAGATATAATATTAACCACCAGGATTGTTATCATTACAGATGACTTCTTTTGTTTTTTGTGCAGATGTGGCATCCTCTAGGGGCTGGGGAACATCATACCATGGGGTTCCTGGGATCCTTGATTCCTCGTCCAGCCTCGCCCACTGCCTTCACCCCTTCTGAGACTCCCTGTAGCAGTCTGTCAAAGCAACTCTGCTGCTTAGGCTACCCCGCTCGCACCTTCCTGCCCTTGATCCACCATGTTACACCGGGAGCAAGCCCTGCCCCACCAGGTGGGTTGTTGCCAGGGAGCCTGGAACACCAGAATACAGGCCTTGTCATAAGTCCAATGAACAGTGGTCTATCTACTGCAAATACCCAAAACAGCTGCTCCTAGTCTGCCCTTGCAAGAATGCTATGACATAAATTAAGATAATAAAGAATGACTGCATGCATGGCCCAAAGTCACTCAAGGAGTTTTGTGACCGAACAGTCTTGAACCTGCACTATATGCTGGTAGTCTGATTATCATGAGCTGATCCCTGGAAGATTGCAGGACTGCAGGGTCAATATAAGAATGATAGGCGAGACTGAAGCATACCTCACCTAGTAACGGCCGAATTTATGTACCCTGGTCTCAGGTGTGCTTTATGGATCACAGACATGTAGAAGTCAAGCACACAGTCAACTCCATATATGTCTTTCTGATGCTGGGGTGAAGACTGACAGAATATTACTACCTCTTGTATTTATGTACACTTATAGGAACGCCAGACACTATCTAACTGGCAATCTGAAACTCAATTGCATCATCTGGATGCAATATCTACAAGAGGCTGCTGATTTTAAAGTTAATTCCAATCCAAGTATATGTTCTAGGGCCATCTGGAATATAAACAGACAACTGGAGGGAGGGATGAATACAACAGTTCCAGATACCACCCC
Source organism: Gekko japonicus (assembly GCF_001447785.1). Lineage (NCBI taxonomy): Eukaryota > Metazoa > Chordata > Lepidosauria > Squamata > Gekkonidae > Gekko > Gekko japonicus. The sequence goes on from NW_015169778.1 coordinate 1,825,781, forward strand.
CCTACACACACACACAATCCCTAAATCTGAATTTTTTACAATGGTTCTCACAAAAAGAAAAGTAATTCAGTGACCATGCACTTCCCAAAATGCAGCCAAGCAGCACTATAGCTGATATTTGCAGCAGATAGCAAATACAAAAGAGGGGGCTGTTTTTTTAAAATCAATTATGAAGCAGAGAAAAATGCTCACAATATTAAGCAGCAAATGCATGCCTGAGTAGAAACGCCACATAATAACATTACTACAAGAATCTTCAAATTGTTCTGAAAGGGTGGGAATAAAAAGAAAGAAAGAAAGAAACCTGCTACACACACCAGAAATTCACTGCATGGTGTGATAGTGTAGAGCTTTGTGATAATAAGTTGAAAAGAAACCTGCAAAACCACGGCTCTAATTTTCATACAGCGTCTGTGTAATATTTTGCAAAGTAAAATTGACTTAGATGGAAACTATTTTGCATGGTAGAGTGGCGATGGCTAACAAATGAGACTTTTTTGGGCAGAATGTTAGTCCCCTGCCTCATCTGCCACCCCTAATGACAGCAGCCACCTGCTGTTTTATTGTCACAGCTGGAGCCAGTTCACACTCCTTGATGCTGAGCTCTGCCCATGAGCGCCAAGCTCCCTCTTCGGCTCATTACTTTGATGAACTTTTTATGGTCAGCACCCATGAAGACCTCATCTAGGACTATGCAACCTAGCCCGGCTTCAGGGAGTGCTTCTAGCTAACATGAGATGATAACATAGTGACAACCGAGGCTGCTACTGTCAGTCACTCCAGAGGGGAAGCAAGTGTACTGTGCTTCTGACTCTACAAGGTCCTCCATAGGTAAAATGCCGTAATATTCTCTTATCTGACATTAGCTCCCCCCCCTTTTTTTCTCCCCCCCTCCACCATGTAAACATTAAGACACGCTGGTATGACTAAAGCTTTTTAACAGTAGATATTACTAGAGAAGTCTAATTTGTGCTGTTTGCAAAAGAAACAACAAAATTTCAGACATTCTGTCAAGAGAAAGCCACATCCTTCTTAGAAATTATCTCGTATCTTTAGACATATGTGCAAGCACATGGTTCAAAGCCCACTTTAAATTTGCCACCTGTATATTTTGTTTTAAGAGACTGATTTGTTTTACTTAAAATTGTGGCACATAATGCAAATTTCAACATTCATTGTGTTTCCAGTTATTGTATAAATAAGCTTACAAAGTTGGCAAAAACTGGTTTGTACAAAGCATATTTAGACAATAAAATATGCTGCTGTTCTAGAATGATCTAAACAAAAGGCTCTTACACTACATATCGAAAACAGTTTAGTACTAATTGAAATAACCTTTAAGAAATATCTGTAGAAATTTAGAAATTATTTTAGTGAACAGTTTGAATTTGGCAAGTTACACTATCTCATCACTAACATAATGAATATGAACATTTGTTTTTACTTTTGAAGGATTTATAAACAAGTTTGTTTCTTGGTCTCTGGAGCTTAATCCAAGGTTTCCTTTCAGTGGTTAAAATAATGTTTTCGATGTCAACACAGTTTTATGTTTCCCTGGATTTACATATTATCATTAAGATAAATATATGAGCTATTAATAATAATTTCATTAACATTCTGAAACCATCAGACATTTTGATTTTTAATTCCTTCAGGCGATCACAAGCCTAAAAACAAGAATATTTTCAGTATTCATGGTGTAGCAATCCAGCTGATAAGTCTTGACAAATTCATGCAATGTTACGTTGTTACATCATTAAACTTCATTTGGAAATTCTGCTTTAAAATGCAACTGTCTTTTTGCATGCTTAATATAACATGTAACTAATACTTCCTTCCCCTGCTGCCTATTGCACCCTGATAAGGACTACCTATTATTATATTACACTGCATTTCAAAAAGTACTGAAAGTATATTTATCAAAAAGTTGATACAAACCTAATACAAAAGGATTTAGTGTGCTTACAAAGGCAAGAAGCATCTTTACTTCAAATGGTGGCCAAAGACTTAGGAAATCATCCCCAAACTGCTGAAATGTGGATCTACTGATAGAATGAGGCTTAGTTTGGAATCTACAAATCCATTCGACTTTTTCAGCCTGAAATAACACACTTCGTATTATTTTGTGCCACATTATCACAATGGCCACATGCAACTTGATGATATAACAAAGTCACCGTTGTTTCAAAGTCATCCTCCATGGTACCCTTTGCTACCTCACATTAAAATATACTAATGACAGTGGATTTTAAACAGAAGCACACAAAATTAGTTGACAGAATGTTACACTGCTCTTTCATGTCACATAAAGCTAGTGTGGAGCACTTATTTATTTGAAAAACTTCTATGCCCCTCAGAGAACTTTCTCACAGCAGTATTTATTTAGAGTGGTTAGAATATCGGACTGCATTAGGGGAGACCATGGTTCAAACCCCATGAAATTCACGGCCTAATCCTGGGCAAAATTATCTTTCAGCCTAACCTGTTTTATAGAGTTGTCTTGGAGAAAAAATAGAGGGGATAACCCATGAATACCACTCTGAGCTCTTTGCTGTTGTGGAGAAATGCCTTACACCCCAGAATTCATATCAAAGTTTACAATAATGAGATCTGTACTCTGTACTTGTTCAGAGAGTGCCTTTTACAAGCTAACAAGTACACAGGAAATTTAGAAGAGACAAAAGGAAATACTTCTTTATGTCTTTACTCAATGACTACTTAAAATGTAGAACTTGTTGCCAAAGGACATAGACGTAATCTATGGGGGGGCTCAAGTCCCCCCAAATTTCAAGCCCCCCCACGAAATCCCCCCCCAATTTTCCGAGGCGGACTGAGCCTCACAACCAGTGCCAGCCAGTGTTCTCAGCCTGCTTGACCCTCATCTCAGCCTGGCCGAGGCAGCCCAGCAGGCTTTCTCTCCTCCCACCCCACTCCCAGATGTCCCCACCTCCTCCTCTTCCGGCTGGGCTCAGGGGCCTAAAGGACCCATGACGAACTTAGTGGGTGGCTTTAAAGCTGCAGAATCACCCACCGACACTACCCGCCCCACCAGTGGGTCATCATCACTGCCGCTGTCCACCTCAGGTAATTGTGATGCCACAGTTGCTGCGTCTCGCAGAGCCAACACATGCTGGCCAGAAGGATGCACGGCTCTCCGGTCCCCACTTTGCATGCTGGCAGCTGCTGCAGGCATCATGGGAGGCAGCTCAGCCCCACTCCTGCCTGTGGTGGTGGCACCCATTTGGGCCCCGGAGCCTGCTCTGCCCGCAGGTCTCATGGTGAGGCCATGGAGGGCGGGAGTGCCTGTTGCCGGGTTCTTATGTGCTACATTAGTTCGGCCGACTTTGTTTTTGTAGAAGTCCATCCATGACAAGAGGAAGTCACCCTCTCCCCACTCGTTGCCTCCCAAGTGTTTTTTTTTCCGGGGGAGGGGGAAAGCTAGCAGAATTTTTGTGCTCCTCTTGTGCTTATAAGACAGCGATTCCAGATTTCTTTGGAGCTGTGCTATTTTACACGGGCCCATTATATTTTGTAGTATTCACGTTTCATGCACAGGACTAGGCTGCAATTTGGAGATTCCAGTTAATGGCGACACGCTAGCAGACATCTCTCCCGGACCTCCGGGGAGACGATCTGAGCACCTGTGGTGAGGAGGGGGCTCGATTGTCTGTTGCCCCCCCATGGAGCCGGTGCGAAAGGCTCCTCGCCATGGGGCTTTTGTGGGGTAGCCTCTTCCGCAGCAAGATGCTTTGGAATTGAGGCACTCCTCCACCCTGATGGTCCTGCCGCTGTTGCGTCCGTACAGATCCAGAGCCACCGGGACAAGTGTTGGAGATCGGGCGATTTAACCGCGATCGAGCGAGGACCCCGGACCAACAATGAACAGTGAGTCAACTAAAAAAGAGATGCAAAAAAACTAAAAGAAAGTTTAGCCTGGGAACGGCAAGCCGAGCGAGCAGGGGAGGGGTTCCTCCCACATGCATAAACAAAACAACGATTTGCCAAGGGGGGAGCAGAAGTAAAAATGTGGAAATATGTTTTAAGAGACTTACCGGAGTGTAGATAAGCGCTTGGGCAAATTTCAGAGACTTTAGCAACTTTTACTAAAAGTAAATAACCCTCAAACATGGCGGGGAAGAAAACGGAGAAAGACAAGTTAGCCAAAATTAAACTAACGGGAGGCTTGAGTCCCCGGATGGGGGACTCCTCAGAGCTATCCAAAATGCTAGCAGAAACCATGCGCCCTCTGCTGGACCAAATGACCAATCTTAACCAGCAGCTAACTGTACTGAATCAAAACCTTGCAGCTCAGCAGCTCCAACTAGTGGAAATCACAAAAATAACGGCGCAAACAGTGGAGAAAGTCAAGGAAGTGGATGCAAAGACCAAAAAAGAAAAAGGTGCAAATGCTGGAAAAGAAACAAACTTCAGGTTAATTTCAAATTTTGCAGCTGCAAATGGAGAGAGCTAACCTAGTCCTCCAATTCCAAGGGGTCCCTGAGACAAAAGGAGAGAAATTAAAAGAACATTTGAGTGAAGCATTAGCTCCAGTTACAGATTTAAAAGCAGAATACTTGATAAGCAAAATGGATGTGATCTATAGATCCTATTCCAACTAAATCAAGAAAAATAATCTGCCTGGAGAGATTGTGGTTAGATTCTCGAACAGACATGTCAGGGACTTAATACTCAAAACAACTACAGGAGTACCCCTGAAAATGAGAGGGAATAACATCAGAATTTCAAAAGATATCCCATTTAAAATCAGGAAAAGGAAGGAGTATAAAGACCTAATATCCTTTCTGCAAACGAACAGCATTGCCTACAGATGGTTGATTCCCGAAGGCATCACCTTTAAAATTAAGGACAAAAAAGAAAAGACTGACTCTGTCTTTAAAGCACGTAAGTTCCTGAGATTGCAATTGGGAGAGCCAGGAGAGGTCGGTGAGGAAGAAGAACACAGTAAATCCAGTGAAGATATGGACTCTGTGGCTTCAGATGAGGACTCTGCTTCAGATAAGGGGGCAGCAGCCCCCAAGCGAGACTATCAACTGAGGAAAAGAAAGAACAAAGCTAAATAAAGGCTGAAGGACTCTGAATTGTGCCTTAAAACATTTACTTTAATGTTGCTATTGGAATTTTCTTAAAATAGTTAAATGATGGGCTAAAAGCTGAATATCTCTCCCTTATTATAATTGAATAGCAACGTTCTATATTGAACGTTCTAAATTTGGCCCCTTTAGTGTTAGGCCGGTGGGACTGCCACTTACCATATCTGCTGACCAATAAGAAGGTGAAGCCCGGTCCCGCCCACACCACCACTGCGAGATGTA
>NW_015169778.1:1831691-1847215 GCF_001447785.1 Gekko japonicus
CCAGACCAGGCCCCGCGATCGGAGCCTGTAGGTCTACCAATATAGTATTCCCCCCACCCACCCAGTCCAGGCCTGGCGATCAGAGCCTGTAGGCTCCAGTCGCCGGCTTCCCCCCCCGACCCACTCAAGGCCCGGCGATCGGAGCCTGTAGGCACTCCTCCACCCTGTACCCTGTATCCTTAGTTGTAGTTGTTTCTTTCCTGTATTCTTTCCTGTATCCTTAGTTGTAGTTGTTTCCCCTTCCCATTTTTTTTGTAGTTTGTAGTCTTTAGAAAATGCAATAAAAAATCCCCTTCAGAGGTTCAAAAAAAAAAAAAGGACTAGGCTGCAAATCATAAAGAATGTTTAAGTAACTTGAATTTAGACAGACCCTTGCAGGTTGATCCTTGTGCATCTCTTCTTCTCCCCGCCCCCCTCAAGCCATAGCTGACTTATGGTGACTGGCTAGGGTTTTCAAGGCAAGAGACTTTCAGAGGTAGATTGCTGTTGCTTTCCTCCAAGGCATGACCCTGGTATTCCTTGGTGGTTTCCTGTCCAAATACTAGCCAGGGCTGACCCTGCTTAGCTTCCAAGTTCAGGATAGTTTGGGTTATTCGGGTCAGAGCCCTATGCATTTACTTAGAAGAATGTCCACAAAGCTGAATGGGACTTAGGGAGTAAGGGTGCATTCCTTCTTAATGTTAATGAAGAGAGCTTCACAATGGAAACTGTTTCCTTTGAATGTGTACCAGATTTCTTAGGAAAGGGGTCTCGGAGGCGCCCATGAAAAGTCTCAGGCTTGCGGGGTGGCGGCGGCTGTGGCCCACCCCCAGCCTCCCCCCGGGAAACTGGAAAGTCTACACCCCTGCCAGAGGATGCAGTGATGGACACAGGCAAGGACAGTTTTAAAAGGGAATTTGCTGTCTTCCTGTCTTCCATGAGTCTGTCTATCAATGGCTAATATTCATAGTGACTAAACAGTACCTCCAAATTCAGAGTTAGTAAATCTCTGAATACCAGTTCCAGGAGGCAACATAGGGAGAAAGTCTCTATACTATGACTGGTTGGTCAGTATTGGAGACAGAATGAGCTATTCTTATGTCCTTAGCCACTTCTACAAGCAATTCAGATTCCGAGTATTATGTACTTTTCCTACATAGTGATCTTCAAGAGATACAATATTCTGTGCCCTTAAAAATGAAAGTTATCAGTAACATTTTTCTCACAAAAAAATGTTTTTGATTCCAGCATAACCTTTCATGGACACAGCCCACTTTAGTCCATGAAAGGTTATGCTGGAGAAAAAAGTTTTAAATTATGTATAGAGGGGTTACATGTTGCTGATATGTAAATACATGTATATATAATACTGAAATTCTTGGTCACCTAAACTTTCTCTGCATGACACCTTATTATCCATCTCAATCAGTAAAACATTTTTACAAGAATAACGTGAAGTTTGAAATAACAATTTATTTATTCTTAATTTGAGTGTGGGAGCTTGTATGAATAAGAATGTGCTAATATGTGAATATAAACTAATATATATATTTAAATGTACCTGTTTCTTTGTACTTATATTCCTTCTTCCATAACATACAACAACCAATATCTGAATGAACAACAAAGGCCATGTTCTTTGTTGCTTTTACTGGATTTGATAGACCATGCCATCTCATTCGGACATTTGGAGGTATAAGAGATGGTTCCTTATGGTTCAGACTCAGAGGGTTGGCATTGTAGACCATTTATAATCAGTGTGAGATTTGTCTTCTGGGGTTCCACATGGTACAGTCCTATCTCCCACACTATTCAATCTCTATGTAAAATCCTTTGGATAAATCATTTATGGCTTTGGGATTGTCTGGCATCAATACACTGATAACACCTTGTTCTATATTTTTTATCCCAATTGCCTGGTGATGCAGTAGAGGTCTTGAACTATAGTCTGACTGCCATGATTAAAGCATTAAGAGTGAACAATCTGAAACTGAATCCTGGCAAGACAGAGGTTGGGAAGGCTGAAGTTATGAAGAACTTTGTGCTTCCCATATTTGATGGGTTTCAGTTGACCCTTACTGGCCTGGTTAAGAGCTTAAGAGTTATACCAGACCCAGCATTATTGCTGGAGAAGCAGGTTAATCCAACTACACAAAAAAAATGCTTTCTTCTATCTTTGTTTAGCCTAGATGGCTCCCTGTGTTTACTCAGCTGATTTAGCCACGTGGATCCATGTCATAGTGACCTAAGGACTGGACTATTTCAGCATACTTTACATGAGTTTGTCCCTGCAGTCAGTTCAGAAACTACAGTGGTACAGAATGCCACAGCTCAGTTACTATCAGGAGCTAGGCAGAATATGCATATCATACCTCTCTGCAGTCACTGGCTGCCTATCAGTTATCAGGTTAAATTCAAGGTACTGGCCTTGAATCCTCTTATCTGCAGAACCACCTTTCCTGCTATGCTCCACCTAAAAGTGCAACCCTGCAAATAGGTAAAATTGATACAAATGCTTTCTCTGTTGTGGCTCCCACTTTGTGGAATGGTCTGCCTGAGTATGTCAGGAAGCCCTCCCAACACTTCTGTCATTTTGCAAACTGTGTAAAACAGAATTGTTCAGGAGAGCATTTCTATAAAGGAAATAAGGCTGCAGAATAATGAAATTTTTATTTCATTTTTATAAAAGGAACAGAACTGCAGTCTGTTCCACTGTTTTATTATATGTATTACCTTGTTCTTACTGCATTGTTTTTTGCTTCTGTAATTCAATTTTTTGCATCTTTAACATCACATAATGTCTGATAATTTATTTCATTGTTTCTAATTTTGTGGTCCTATTTCTATTTTGTTCTTGGTTGGATCTTTCATGCTATGTGATTGCATTGACTTATACCGTGTAATCTGTCTTGATTCTCTGTGAGAAGGGCAAGAAATACATAAAGTAAATAAATAAATAATCTCAGGTGGGTAGCCATGTTGGTCAGAAGCAGCAGAACATAGTTTGCGTCAAGTGGCACCTTTGAAACCAACAAAGTTTTATTCAAAGTGTAAGCTTTCGTATGCAAAACACACTTCTTCAGACAAAATTGGAATAAATCTCAAAAGCTAGTTACAGGGGGAAAAGAGGGTGGGGGGTAAGCCATTAAGGAGACGCCACTCAGAGCATCTGAGCTTTTGAGATTTTATTCCAGTTTTGTCTGAAGAAGTATGTTTTGCACGAGAAAGCTTACACTTCGAATAAAACTTTGTTGGTCTCAAAGGCGCCACTTGACTCAAACTTTGTTCAAATAAATAATCAGTAATACCAAAATTCTGAAATTCATGAGAAGAGGAACTTTAAATTCACGTGCCACAGCTTGTTGTATATTTTTCAATTAATGCTGTTATAATCCTTTAAGAGTTGCTTATGACAACACCTACCATTGTAAATTCTGCTAGTTGGGCTTGTTAGTAGGAAATGTGATGAAATACAGTGCCATCTTAAGACTGCTTTCCTGAAATTAAGCCTAATGTAATAGATTGTAGTAGGATTTTGAGTAACCCTGTTTACGATTTGTCCTAACCCTGTTTAGGATCTGCCTTTGTCGCAGATCCGGAAGCTGCAGCTGGTGCATAATGCAGCAGCCAGGATGCTGATGGGTCTCTCTAGGCGAGACCATGTCCAGCCTGTTCTGAAGGCGCTGCACTGGCTGCCAATAGCGTACCGGGTCCGCTTCAAAGTGCTGGTTCTTACCTATAAAGCCATATATGGCCAGGGTCCAGCTTACCTAAGGGACTGCCTTTCCCCATATGTTCCCCCAAGGGCACTACGGTCGGGGGCAAAACATATTTTGGCTGTCCCAGCCCCTAGAGATGTCAAATATGCTGCGACTAGGGCTAGGGCTTTTTCGGTGGCGGCTCCTATCTGGTGGAACGAGCTCCCGGAGGAGATTAGGGCCCTGCGGGACCTTATGCAGTTCCGCAGGGCCTGCAAGACGGAGCTCTTCTGCCAGGCTTTTGAGTAGGAGCCGCCACCATCACTGTACCACCACCGCACTGCCAATTTTGGCAATGCGAACTGGCCTTGGGAATGGAGAACGGACATAGTGCAGACAGATCAAGAAAAGACAGTAGAACCTCTGAAACATTGCATTGGAGTTCCCGTCTTAGATGATATATTGTTGTGAGCACCGATTTTAAACGTAAAATGTAAATGTAATTGATTGTCTTATCTGGTTTTAGTGTTATGTATGGCAATTGCCTCTTGTGAGCCGCCCTGAGCCCATGTGGAAGGGCAGAATATAAGTCAAATAAATAAATAAATAGGATTGCACTGCTACAGAGCTACTCCAACCTCAACCCATTAAAAGTAATAGGCTGAGAATAACATAACTCTGCACAGGATTACACTGTTATTAACATAACCCACCTTCCACATTTCAGTTCTGTTCAAAACTCTGCATAGGTTCTTCCCAATGTATCCAACAACAAAAACAAATTTAAAAGATAAGTACATTGAATATAAGGATTACTTTGTCAATTTCTAAATATTCATTCTATCACAGACAAATCACATAGAATTCAAGTAAACAAAAAGGGGTTTGCTATATTGTGCACCACACTGAGACTGTCACAGAATCCTCTGTAAGAGAAAAAAACATTCCTGGTCAAGTCAGAAGAAGTGTAAAATTTCTTTCACAACATTTCAGAAAGTGGGAGTTATTGCCACTGGAGCTACCTGCATGAATACCAATTAGAAAACTTCACAGATCTTAAAAATACTGACAACTCATTAGGAATTTACCACCACCCATGCTAAAATGCATATTATATTTCAAGGAATGTGTTTAAATAGGCTTGTTAGAATTTACAGCTTTTATTAATTTGCACGTAAACTTAAGGCTCAGGAAAATAAGGGACAAATATAACTGTCTTTAGTAAGTTGTAGCATAGCTAAAATCTTTTGCAAGCTTCTCAGTATAATTTTGCCAAAAGTTCAAAATCTACACTTAGCAAAATACTTGTACCAAGTTACATGCAGATTTAAGACGCTGTAAATAGGAGTTCAAATGGAGGTGAGTAAAATGTATATAATGGTATAATTCCAAAACTAGCTGTTCTACTTTAATCATATGCTTGCCAACATTTGAAAATTCAAGAGCAATTGCTAAGTACCTGCCAGTCCCACTCACTACCAGTCCAAAATTTACAATGTGTGGGGGGGTGTTAACGTTGAGGTTTCTCATCTTTCCAAATACATCTCAAAATGTCATTATATTTTTCTGCTTCCCAAGATGGACACAAAAGATTGTTCATTTAGATATTCAAGCAGATTTTCTTCCAAGTACTAATAGATCCCAGTGTTCCCCCCCCTAAGTACCATTGCTCAGTTGTTGAGAACTTCAGCACATCTGATTGAGCAGATATTCTACAAAATAGTTCTGTTTTTCCTAATTTAATTCCCATGAAAATAATAACTGATTTTTTTAAATATTTCCCCATACTGATGGCTTCAGTAGTTCTACACAGAAGTCCACAAATTATAATTCAGAGGCATGGAAAACAGACTTTCAGTCCTAATAGAGCCACAGGCACAGGAGAGGGTTAACAGCTGGATGGCTCTTTCCCCTACAAGCAATACTTTTTAATTAAACAATATTTTTTCTAGTAATCTTACAGAACAGAACATTTTCATATTTATACCAGATACAATTATCTATGTCACAGACAACATGCAGTACCAGGTTATGTAAACCTGGCCTCACGATACATAACAAAATGTGCATTCTTCGCTATAAAAAACTGCTTCAATCAGTTTTGACACCTTCAGCCTGCTCTAATCTGCTGATTTTGACAGGATTCTGGCTGCTGTTAGGCCAACCACATGTCTCTTGGATCCGTGTCCCTCATGGCTGCTGAAAACCGGTAATGAGAGGATACGGGTCCCACTGATGGACATTGTTAATCTGTCCCTGGAAACAGGGGTCTATCCAGAGTGCATTAAAGAGACTGTGGTTGTGTCACTCTTTTAAAAACCATCACTGGATACTTTAGATCCTGTCAATTACCATCTGGTATTGAATTTATCTTTCCTGGGCAAAGCAATTAGCAGAGCAGTAGCTGAGCAGTTCCAGAGTTCCTGGATGACACCATGGCATTGGATCCATTCCAGTCTGGCTTTCACCCAGGCCATGGGATGGACACAGTGTTGGTTGCCATGACAGATGATCCCCACAGGCAGTTGGATCAAGGTGGGTCAGCACTGTTATTACTCAACCTTACAGCATTTTCAACATGGTTGATTACAAACTTTTGACCCATCGCCTCGCCAACATGGGGATACATGGGGTGGCCCTGTAATGGCTTTCCTCTTGGTGACTTGGTGAGGGGCAGAGGATGACACTGGGGGGGGCGATACATGGGGTGGCCCTGTAATGGCTTTCCTCATTTCTCCTTGGTGAGGGGCAGAGGATGACACTGGGGGGGGCATGTCCATCAGGTACCTCTTATTATGTGAGGTTCCTCAGGGGGCAATTCTTTACCCAATGTTATTTAACATCTATATGCACCCCCTCGCCCAGCTGGCATGGCGTTTCGGGCTCGGGTGCCATAAGTATGCGGATGACACCCAGCTATATCTGCTACTAGATGGTTGCTCGGATACCACCCTGCAAAATCTGGCTATGGGCTTGGAAGTTGTGGTGGGGTGGCTAAATAAGAGCAGGCTGAGACAGAATCCAAAAAGACAGAAGTTCTGTGACTGGAGGGGGGCTTCAGGGTTGGGGCACAGACTTCTCACTCTTGACATGGTGGCCACTAACACCAGTGCAATCTATCAAGCATTTGGTTGTGACTCTGGATGCCTCCCTGACCATGGAGGCCCAGGTCATGAATGCTATTCAGTAGCCACCTGGCAAATAGCCCTTCTGTCTCCAGAACTTCACCTAGCCCTTATGTATGAAACCTATGTCTATGTGGAAATCCTTTGTCTCCACAACTGTCCTTACTGCTCCTTCCCTCAGGATGCCAAGATAATCCAATCATACATTCAAATGTTTAGCGATCCTTCCTGATGCTAATCAGGGACCCATCTCCCACCTTTCATCTATACCTGGGAACCTATTCAATCTGCCATGGCAAAACCATCAACAGTCATCAAACCCATTCAACCAGCTCCAGTACAGCCATCCAGCACCTGGCTAATCCCATCATTGCTATTGGGAATCCAGACTCTGCCCCTCTGAGATCTTATTGGTTACACTTAGGTTCTGCCCCTCCTGGCACCACACCCCCTGGGATTCCTCATTGGTCCAGGTAATCTTTTGTCTTCACCTGGGGTGAGCCCCTCAAGGTCTCCCAACTGGTCTGCATTGTTTTCCAGTGTCTATATCCATCAAGGCACATGGCCTCAGATTGTGTGCCTGCCCCAGATGCCAACTGGCAGTTCACCCCCAAACAATGTTTGGGCCATAATCTCATCTCCATAGATCTCTGCACATTTGGAAAGGTAGTATTACACCATAACTGACTGCTCTATTCTCTATCAGCCCCCTCTGCTTTCTTAGATCTGTACTGCTTGCTCTTTTTGAATGCTAAGTGTGTTTATAATTAGGGAATTTTTTCAATAAAAACTATTTAAATTAGTCTCCATATCTGGAGTCTTCGTACTCTGCCGGACTATGGTATAAACTGATGTTTGGTCCCTCTGGCCTCCCCTGCTAATTTCCCCAACATCAAAGCAGGCCATTGGTGGTAACAAAGCATGGCAATTAGCCCCCTTCCTTTTGCGCTGTGACCTAGCCACAGTAATCCATGCAACGGTCACTTCCAGGCCAGACTAATGTAACTTGATGTACACTGGTTTGCCCTTGAGACTGACCCAGAAGCTCCAACTGCTCCAGAATGTGGTGGTGTGTGTCCAGGCAGGAACGCTACAGACGGTACATATACAGCCTGTACTGCGCCAGCTACACTGGCTCCCAGTGGCGTACTGAACCAGCTTCAAGGTTTTAGCATTGACTTTTAAGGCCTTGAGTGGTCAGTGACCCATGAACCTTCAGGACTGTCTCCTTGTTTATGTACTCAGAAGAGCACTCTGATTTGCTGGTGATTCCTGGCCCCAAAGATGTCCAGCTGTCTTTAACTAGGGCCAGGGCCTTCACACTCCTGGCCCTGACCTGGTGGAACTCTCTGCTGAATAACATCAGGGCCCTGTGGGATTTAATGCAATTCCACAAGGCCTGTAAGGCAGTGATGTTCCACCAGGCTTTTGGTTGAGGACAGCGACGGTATGACCATCGCTGGAACCCTCCCTCTTCTTGTTTCATCAGTCTCCCTCCTCCTGCCCTGCCTATGGGACAGCAGTGCAGTCCAGTATCGGACTAAGATTTAGTAGGACACCATCTTGGATTTTAGGTTTTTAATTACATGCTTAACTGTACATTAGATTGTTGTACGATTTTATCTATTGTTTTATTATTGGAGTATATTGCCCGGAGCCCTGTTCTTACAGGGATGGGGTGATTCATAAATTGAATAAATCATCATCATCAAGGGGGGGCACCAAATCAATGAAGTCATACCACTGTTTCCAGTTCACATCTGTACATGGTAAGATGTTAGGCTAGTCCAACTGGGGACAGGAAGCACCTGTACAACTTCACCAAGTTTGTGATACTTTGAGCAAAACTGCTCTGAAGATGGGCAGGGGGACAAGGGGTTGCAAGTGGATCTGCTTTTACAGCTGGTGAATGCTGTTATTTATTTAGGAGGGGGAAAGCTACATAGGAGAACAATGTGGTGAATGCACTCCCTAACTTCCAAGCACTTTAAGTGCTGTGTCAGTCTTCATTCTTCAACACAACTTAAAAATAATAAAAGTGATCGAAACTAGTCATGCAGCAAGGTGGGGAAACAGAAGCTGTGACAGCAGGGATGGCATAGCAGAACAGTGCCCAGACTACTATAGCATCTTCCTGATACCATTTTCCTCTGAAGATTTTGCTAAGTAGTGCTTAGGGCAGATCCCACCCTATAGGTTTCCCATGCTCTTAGTCTATCTTTCAAAGCTGCCAAACGTTGGGTGTTAAGTATGTAAATATAAGAAGAGCCCACTGAATCAGACCAGATCAGGTCCATTTAGTCCAGCATCCTGTTTCACACAGTGGCCAACCAGTTGGGCCAACAAACAGTACATGGCAGCGAAACCCTTCCCCGATGTTGTCTTCTCCTAGTACTGATATCCAGAGGTTTATTGCCTTGGAATGTGGAGGTTCCCTTTAGTCACCATAGCTAGTAACCACTGATAGACCTATCTTACATGAATCTGTTTAATCCACTTTTAAAACCATCTGAGCTAGTGATTATCACTATGTTCAACAGTAGTGAATTCCACAACTTGATTACTTCTAGAACAAAGAAGAACTTCCTAATTAAGTTGCAGCCTTTTTAAAAACCAGATATGAGGCTTTCTCTTTTCTTGTTCCACTACCCCCCACCCCACCCCCAGCTCCATCCACCACCCAGTAAATGTAGAAGAATATAATCATCGTACTGCAGACTAAGGGTGAGAAAATAGTGATTGCCTCAGGCAGTCATGAGAGCTAATGGTAGAAGTGAGAGTGGAAGGAGAGTCTCCCCTGCTCATAGCTGAAACTCCTAACTCTTATAATACACTAGTGGTTGAACCAATAAAATTTACGTACATCTGTTACTCAGACATTTCCCACTATGCACATTTTCAACTAACACAAGGTACAATCTAGGCGACCTTAAGCTAGTTAAAGTCTTATTGATTTAAATGAAGAAAGTTAGAAGTCAATGACGCTTAAATATGCCTATCTGGATGTATCAATATAGTATTATGAAGAAAAACACATAGAGCAGGCCTTGACAAGTTTTCTTCAGCTTCAGGAGCCATCCCAAAATGTAGGACACAGAATTATTTTTTAAACTTCAGGACAGGGGACCACATTGTGGTAACCATGGGCGCCATGGTGCCCATTGCCACTTTTCCTGGAATCAAATGTTTTCAGAAAGTTGATGGGGCCAGATGGGGCTCCTGACCAGGAGAGGTATGCAGATTAAAATAATATTGTTTGGGCAGCACCTGCTACCACAGTGTTGGTTTTATTCTCTCTCACAATCATTTTTCTAAGAGTATTAAAAAAAATTACTCCCCTTGCCCCCTGCACTTGGGCTTCCTCGGTGTGTGTATGGGGGGGGATGCGTGTGTCTCCTGCAGTGGCCACTTTGTGGTTTCTTGTTTCAGAAATCCAAACATGCCAACAGGCTCAAAAGGCCTGGGAACCCCTGCTTTAGATTTTTATATTAAATGACCATACGTTCTAATTATTGCTACCACAAAACCTCATCCTAAATTCTTCATTGTTGCTTGTCATGTTTTATTTAAACTATAACAACGATGTATAAATAAATACTGGATAACCCTGGTTGTCATTACAACAAAAAGCTAAGCTCTATTCCTCACCTTTTTTCTTCTGCTAAGAATCACCAAGAGACATTTACAATAAAAGCCTGATGAAAATGCTAGGCACCACAATGAAATGTCTAGGTGCCTTGGTGTACTGACAGACAGATTTGTTGAGTTCTGCCATAGAACATTTCAGCTTGTACCACTATTTTAGGCTGAGCACATAGATTAATTCAAAAGTTAAAACACAAACTCCACATGCATATTTCTCAGTCATCTAGATTAACTATATCATAACTTGGTATTCTAATAGTACATCCACTGTGCTTCAGCCTACTACTATCTTTTCAAAAGTAATAAAACCCTTTCTAACTACCTAGAGTGACCATAACTCCAAACTCTTCAACCCTAGCAAGTATACTCTAACTCTTTCAAATGACCAACTGGTATTTTTCAACCGCCACTCTTAACTGTCACTTTTAATCTCTCTCTTCCCCAGAGGTCAAAAAAACTGTGAGCTAGCTTACACTAACTCAGCTTAGAAGGAACACTGCTCCAAACCTGCCCCATCCAGTTAATAAAGGTCTTCTCCTCTCAGCACAAAAGATAGGGGAAGGATTAGTAGAATTACTTATCCTCACTTTGGATCAGGCCCCATGTTCAACACCATTCCTAATGGTCCCCCTGTTCTCAGAAATGATGGGTGGCAACCATGGCTGCAGCAGGAAAGGATAGCAAAGTTCTATACCATAATTAGGAGACAATATTCCTAGGAGCTCCACATGAAAGAAAGAGCACATAATTTTCATCGTCTAACTAATACGTTATTCTTTTTGTGCTATAAAAATACTATATTGGAATCAACTTAGAGAAAAGAGGTGCAGGATTACAAATGGACAGTAATCTAAATATGATCTTGCAAAATACTGGCTTGTTTACACCAAAGCATAAAATTAAATAATGAGCAACTAGATCTTCTGTAGTGTCTACCCATGTTAACGAGGAGAGAGAAAAAGATGTTTTGAAATCAGCAGCACGTGGTTTAGTCCAGTGGCAGCAGCCACATTTTGTTTTTCAGAGAGACCAGAAGAATAATAAAATGTACACTGGAAAAAAACAGTCACCTGAAGGGCTATCCATAAACAAATATGTAATCACCTATGGCAGTGACCACCACCAAATACATATTTCATCTTTACAGATAACAAATACTTATGATTACCCAATAGATATGCACATATGGATGTGTAATTATATATTGATTAGTTTAGCTTTTAGCATAACATATGACTGTATTGAATTTCTCCAGAGTAAGAGATATTTTTTTTAAAAAAATTATACCAATAGACCATCAGCATTAGGAGAAAATTTATTTTCCCCAGCAGTGTTAAAGATATGCAAAGTTTTTCATTTTTTTCAGTTGCCTAGCAAATGATTAACACTACCTCTGCTCATTATCTTGCTTAACAAAACTTCTCTAAAAACAAATAAATCAAAAATGCCTCCAACGTTCCTGAATAAATAAATTAAAGACCTGTTCAGTGGCAGCAATGATATTTTAAAAAGCTTGTGCAAGCTCATTGTACAATTTTATTACAAAACTGCAATTTATAACAAAATTGTCCGCTTCTTCATTCTCTCCTCTGCACATTTTAGTAGCCAGAGCAGTCCTGGTAGCTCTAAAAAGCAACCTATCAAAAGATGTTAACTCTCTGTCCCAATAAGTTGCAGTCATTGCTAATTAGGAGCTGGTTCACACTATAAAATCAGCCCTAGGAGCCATCACTCCTCTCCTTCCTGCTGCCATCCCAAGGTTCTAATGAAATGTGCCAGATAAAGACAGTCCATATGACCAATCATTAGCTGGTTGTAGACCACATTAACAACCATTTTCATGATTAGCAAGGGGGAAATGCCTTTACGCATTGTTCTTACACAGAACTTATTCCACTGATTTCAACACTTCCACTCCAAATCACTGTAACTGATGGGACCTATTTGTAATTAAGCATCTTCAGTACCAAAGCATACAGCAAAATGTACAATATTGTCCTTTCTCACTGGATTCTTGTGTTTAACTTCAGTCACCTATAATGAGTTCTACAGTGACAATACTTTCCACCACACCAGAATGTGGGTGATTTGGCCATTACAAATGCAGAGAGAGATGCTTGTAACAGGCATTTTGCCTGCCCGATGTGAAGGATGCAGATATCACACCAATGTCTAGATAGGCTTGTAGGCACTGCGGGGAAGCAGTCAGCAGATGTGGTATATATTGGAATTAACCATGGTGGGAACTGTAATTGTATGGTCTTCAAAAAGAAATGCAGGTTACTAGGCAGAGAGTTAAGGTACAGGACATCTAAGGTAGCATTTCGGTAAATGCTACCTACTCCATTTTGAGGACCAGCTATTCAGGTAAAGACCAGAGGAAGGATTTAGATTTGTTAGGCACTGTGGGGTGTTCTGGGACAAGCTGACCCTGTGCAAAAGAGATGGGACTTGAACAAAAAATGCTCAAAAAGGTAGCAGAGCAGCTGCAACACTACTTGGACAGCCATACTGGGATGCATTGCTCTGGATATCAAAGAGGATATAGAGTCAAATGATCTAGAAAACATACACTTATATTTCCCCACAGAACTGCTACAGGTATACAAGGTCCAAAATGTGACTTAAAAGTGAGGATGTACTGTCATCCACCTGACAAACTTGAATAAGATCAAATAAGAAATGACACCAAGCAAAACATGACATATCATAATGCGTGACCTACCTACATACTAATTGGCTAAGGTTATGTTCCAGTTGTAACAAAAAGACAAAATGTCTAGATATCACAAATGATTGTGCCTTGGAACAGCTGGGTGGGGAACCAACTGGAGGTGATGGTTCTGAGTGTTACTTGTAACTTGGTGGGAGACAAAGTTGAATTGTTGATTCAGTTAGGAACAGTGATGACAGAGCTATTACATTCAACATTTATGTAAAAGGAAAGTTGTCACAAAAGTCCAATACAGGCACATTTGATTTCAAAAAAGGAAATGTTTCAAAAATGTAAGAGGAAATTGACATACGCTCAATGCTGGAAGCAGGAAAAAACTCCCGAAATCGGGGAGTGGATAAAAAAATTACTTTTTATGGTTGAAATGGACAAAATGACAAGAAAGCTTAAAAATCTGGAAGCAGAAGAATTGTTTGCAGATTGGAAAGACTTTAAAGAATATCTAGAGAAATATTGGGATGTAAAGAACAACTTACTTTGCTTTGAAAATTATTGAAAAGAGATTGACTTTAAAAGAAGGGTAAATGTATAAGAATATTAGTTAAAGGACATGTTACCTATAGATTTTGATTAACGAGTAAAGGAGAAAAGAGGGGAATATAAGATATCGGCTGGAGGTTGGAGCACTGTGGGAAGTCAGAAGGGGTGGGGAAATAGGAGAAAAGGATATATATGGTATTTAGTAATGTGATATATGTTTGACCTATTAATATATCCTAATAAAATTGTTTTTTAAAAAAAATGTAAGAGGAAATTGAAAAACAATAAAAGAGACAGATCAGGATGCTTGGAAGCAATAACTGAAGCTTGAATAATACATATATATATCAGAATAGGAAAAGTACTATCAAAACTAAGAGGACATCAGTGTGGGTAACCAGCAGAGTCAAAGAAAGCATAAAATAATATACTTTAACTTAAAAAATGGAAATCATGCACAAACAATGACACAAGTTCTGGCAAAACAAATGGAATTTCAACAGTAAGTCAAGAGAAGCAAGAATTCTGAACAGCATATTGTTAAAAATAATTAAGAATTTATGTTAACAATATCAGTGGAGGAGGAAAAGCAGCATGGTATACAGCCCAATCTTGCCAGATCTTGAAAGCTAAGTGGGGTCGGTACTTGGATGGGAGATCACCACGGAGGGCTTTGCAGAGAAAGACAATGGCAAAACACCTCTGCTTCTTAATTGTCCTGACCGTCTGTTGCTGGGGTTGCTAAAAGTCAGTTGCAGCTTGATGTATACCAGTGGGTCTAAACCAATGAGGGTCTTTTTACATTCATTAACCTTACAACAAAACTGCCATAGTTTTAATACAAGGTATTTGTAAGACTGGAGTGATGTGGAGGTGCACAGAGTGTTGGTTTGGATGTGAGAAACCCATGTCCAAATGCACACTCATCTATAGAGCTCACTGAATCATTGAGCGACTGTAGTCTTTACCTAGTATGCATTCCAAGCTTCTTTTGTGTCAACAGTACTCTAAAATGTCATGCGAAATGAAGAATATTTTTTTAAATAAAGTAAATAAAGGAAAACATTAGTACTAGTTTAAAAAGCATTATTTTGATGTTTATCAGCATGATTTGTGTCAAACCATCCCACTTAAATGAAATACTAATACACCATTATAGTGCTGTTTCACTGGCACAGTAGTAATAACATTTTTTTGGTGAAGCAAGTTTTAGGATCAGATAGAGACACACTGCAGAAGAAAATAAAAATACCATATCTGCTATGTCAAGAGGGCTAGGAGGCAGAAGTTGGGCTGAAATAAAGAATTATTTTTTTCCCCAGTGCTGCAATAAGACTGTGTATGTGCACTATCAAACAAACGTAGTTTCATGGAATCAATGGTCTATTCTGCTTTGAGCATATGCACACTTTAGGAAGAATGCCTCCTCTCCCCAATTCAGAAGCAATTTTGCTGTTTCACCCCAACAAGCTTACACGCACATCTTAGAAAAATCAAACCATTATATCTTGCCAACTCCCAATAGATATTTCTTAGTGTAGAAAAAAAATGCATGCACGCAAATTAAGGTGACTGAAATATGCTTTCAGCTAACAGAGTAATATGGTAGCTATTCATCACCTGAAGTCATAAAACACTAGGTCTTGTCCTTAGCATATTCTAATGAAGCCTATCATGCAAATGAGAGTGACCTTTACTGTGCATTCTGCAAGTTCACATTTATGCAAGGAGTATATATAGTTTGCCAATACAAACTAGCCAAAGACTGCGTAATTACAGTAATCAATTAGTAGTTAGTGTCTCTCTGCTCATTTGCGGCTAATGTCAACTAAGCCATTTCACAAAGAACTACCCCTGACGGTG
>NW_015169778.1:1847282-1862929 GCF_001447785.1 Gekko japonicus
TTGCATATCCTTGAAATGGCATCAAAGTTGGGGAAGGGGGGTTGCCTGCAAAATTAAACATTAATATTTAAATATTTAAATGAAGGACACTCTCCTGTACAGCAGTTCAGAGAGAGTGAGAGACGACATAGTACAACTTGGGTCCTCTCTTCAACAGATGAGTAAGCATGCCATACCCTTTGCTCAGCAACAGTCTATTTTGTAGACAGTTATGGATAGGAAACATTACTGGAGCTGGTAATTAAAGTAAAAACTAATACTATCTCAGAGATGGGGAATTTTGTGCAGAAATGTCATTTATCATGGCTTACAGCTCCCCACAACTGAAATGAATTATCTTCTTAGCATATATCTATTTTATGATCCTATAGTGGCTTCGATGAAAGGAGGGCCACTTGCTGATTTTAATTTCGTAATCTATTATTTGTAAGGTGTTCACAAATATTACTGAGTTGTGAGTAAAGGAAGATAAAACTGTACTCAGAGATAAGAACTAGCAAGATTATTGGGACATTTTCTTGGGAAAGTAACTGTAATTCAAAAGATTTTCAGATCAGATCTTTGTATGGGGGGAAAAAGAAATCCACAGTCAGAAAAAGAATTATCAGGGAGACTTGTCATTTCTTTACATGTAAAAACTGCTGGTGTAATGTAGCATGCTTTAAATCAGGGGTGTCAAACATGAGGCCCGGGGGCCAGATCAGGCCCCCAGAGAGCTTCTATCAGGCCCGCAGTGGAACTGGCTGTCTTCTGCTTCTTCTTCCAGTTCTGCTGCTGCGTCATTGTAGGTTTGCAGCTTACAGATACACACCTGAACAGCATACTCAAGTTTGCAACAGCACAGACATTTTGATGCAATAATTCAGAGCAAGAGGTGTCAGTTATCAGACACAGTTAAATAAACAAAATATTGCAAGAGTGCTAATGTTTTAAGCATGTTTTTATTTTAAATTTTAAAAACCCTTTGTGTTTGTGTCCTTTATAAAGTTTATATCTCTACTACCTGGCATTACATTTTATGACACACATGGACCGGCCCAGCAGTCTCATTTATGTCAGATCCGGCCCTCATAACAAATGAGTTTGACACCCCTGCTTAAAGTGATCTACGTTATAGGTTATGAGTCTGCAAACTCTCTCTTATCAAAGGGCTTCCTAAGCCATTACATCTCCATTTCCATGCCCACCCAACTCCCAGCCTCAACTGCTGATAACCTCTTCTCTACACTCCAGGTCAGACATTGTGAGACTTTAGCCTTTTCTGAGTATGTACAATGCATGTGTATATGAAGGAAGAGAGGGATCAACAACAGTAAGCGACACTCTGGCCTATGTGCATTCATTGCAACATATGCATAAAACCTGTGCACATATAAGTGCATTATAAATTGTATATGGCACCAATTGGGAACCCTGTTTTTCAGAGCTCCCAATTATGTGCAAAAGCCCTACAAGAGTACACTTGTAGGCCTGCAGGCTCATTGCATATGTTCTTACTACATACATGTAGGCTAGGGTTGCCAAGTGTGAATTCAGCCGGACTCCCGGCTGGCGGCTGGAGCGCGCGCCGCATCCACGTAGCCCGGAAGTGATGCGGGCACACTGGGGGCAGGCCCACGACCATCTGAGGGAAAACCATAGAGTTTTCCCTCGGATGACCGTGGCCCCGCCCCCAGCGTGCCCGTGTCACTTCCGCGCGACGTGCACATCGGGGTGAAGTTCCCCCTGGGGCCCGATCCGGTGGCGGCGGGGAACGGACCTCTGGGGCGGGAGTTTCCCCACCCCCCGGGGGGACTTGGCAAGCCTAATGTAGGCTGAGTTGTGGCTTGCCATTACAATCGTACCCTCACCCCAAGCACACTCAATAGAGTGTCTTAGAGATATCTTAGAGATATCTTAGAGATATCTAAGACTCAATAGAGAGTCTTAGAATATCTGGCAATGACTCATATTTATGATGTGTGGGAAATCTACTGAGTGTTTTTTTCCTAACAGGACAAATATACAACCTCAGCAGTATGTAAAAGAAATATAATATTTGCTGTGTTATGGGACACAGGGAACAAAACTGAGTGGCATCTGTTCCTTTAAGCCTTTTGTCCTCATGGTTGCCAGGCTCCATTCCTAGCTGTAAAAAAGAAAACGGAACAAATTCATATAAGGTAGGTATTTTCCATAATAGCCAAATGGACTTTCCAAATGCAGAGTGGTATGCTACTGAATACAAGATACTGGGGTAGAGGGGTTGCCATGCTTGTAAGTTTCCCAAAGTTATCTGGCTGGCCAATACTGGAACCAGAATGCTAGACTAGATGAACCACTGGTCCAGACCAAGAGAAAATGTTCTTATAGCAAGGACTGCATGGAGCAGAGCTAGAGTAATACCACAAAAAGCTCAGTGCTAGACCCTATAAAAGAATAGAAAAGAGAAGTAGGAACCCTGTGGCACCTTAAAAGGCAGACAGGATTTTGTTAAACAGTAGTATGGAACCCACTTTTTGCAGCAGAATGAGGGGGGTCAATATGTACTTCTGCGGTTGCTACAATTGGTTTCTGAATGGTTCTCTCTTGTAAAAAGCCCAGTTGAAACAGGGAAATAGCCCCCCAGGGAACAACTTTCTAGACAGTCCTCTGCCTGCTGTGTTTCTATGTGTGGGTTATCTTTAAGAGAAGAGAATTGTTTGAAAAATGTGCCCCTTTCCACAGTCTGAACAGTTTGTTCCTGAAAGGTGGCAGGGGAACTGCATCACCTGTACCTTTCCAGTCTCACAGTGTACTGTGCTGGCCTGGGAATTTCACAGTCATTTAATGTTGTATTCCTAGTCCCACTACATCCTTAAATGGCTGTGTTTACTGTGTATTTTATACTGCGTGGCCACATTATTGCTTTCTTTCTTCAGCTTTGTACTTCTTGTGCTATTGGATTATTCCCCCCCCCCTTCTCTTTCAGGACTGTGTAATCTGCATTAAGTATCAGTGAGAAAAGCAGGGTATAAATAAGATAAAAAAACTATCACTCAACTTCCTTTTTCACAATATAATAAATGCTGCAGATGAAAAAGGAAGTATGTTTATGATAAAGTAAATAGAAACACCCTGTGACTGCTTCACTGCTCCTCTCGAATATGGTGGCTTCAGTGCGATTGCTGACTGTTGTTGTTGTTGTTATTGTTTTTTTAAGTACCCGAGGGTACACTTTTATTGTTTTTTACATTATATACTACAAACATACATACAAACAACACCCAACTACCCCCAACAACATATAACATATAACAAGAGACTTTTATCATTTCTTCTGCTTATTAAATTTCTAAATTTATTATCTATTTTACTAAGCTTATCTTTTCTGTGTTCTCAAATTACTACATTTATCTGTTGCGTTTACATTATACCAATCATAGAATCTCTTCCAAGTTTTTTGAAAGTATTTCGGAAATATATTCAATAACAGTATCTCTGGAGTAAACGGGATATTAGTTCTTGTTATTTTTTCCATTATCTCATGAATCCATCTCCAATACCTCTTTGTAACATCACATAACCACATGTGATAAAAAGAGCCAATCTTATTTTTAAATTTCAACATTTATCAGAGCAGTTACTATTTTGTTTAGCTAATCTATCTGGTGTAATATACCATCTATAAAACATCTTATACATGTTCTCTTTATATGACACAGCATTAGTTAATTTTATATTTTTCCACCAAATCTGCTCCCACTCTTAAAAATTAATATTACGGCCTATATTCTGGGCCCATATAATCATATTTTTTCACCATTTCATCAACCATCACATCGTCCAATAAAATCTTATATATTTTCTTTATCACTTTGTTTTCTGCTGTTAAAATGGTTTCTTCCAGTTCAGTTATTTTATTATTAAAACCTATTTTCTTATCCTTCAAATATATTGATTCCAGTTGCGCTTTCTTCCACCAGGATAATTGTTCTGGTAATTTAAGATTTTCTTTTTTATCCAGAATATCCTGGTATCTTAACGATTCTTCTCCCATATATACATTGGGTAAGGTAAATGCCTCTAAAGGTATAATCAGTCTTGATCTTTTAATATAAAATTTTTTATCTATAGGGTCCCATACCTTTAGTAATGCTGCACTCAGCCAATGCTGGTTAAAATATTTTTGAGAGCCTGCTTTCTCATACCACAGAAAAGCATTCCATCCTAACAGTAAATCATGGCCCTCAATTTTTAAAAGTCTCTTATCTTCTAAAGTAATCCATTCTTTAATCCATACTAATGCTGCAGATCTTTGGCCTGATCCAACATTGGCGTCTCTTATGTTCTTATGACACAGTGGAAATCCAGAAAATATTTCTTTTTTAGATGTATTTTATTGTTCACTAGAATAAAAACTGTTGAGAGAGAAAAAATCTCCTCAGCCTCAAAACTGAGCTGAGGAATAAACATAGAGAACAGCAGTGGAGATCTCCACAGCAGTGGAGATCAGTGGAGCTGAGGAATAAACATAGAGAACAGCAGTGGAGATCTTATCTCTGTGGCAGCAAAAAGAGGGAGTAGTGCTCCTCCTCCTGGTCATGTGAGTGTTTTGGTGGGAAAGTGCCAGAGGGGCGCTCCTAGTCTATTAGAAAGCTTGGAAATCTTTTCTGTGGCTGACCTGCAACTGCACAGTCCCCATGTGGGACTGCACAGAAGCCACGACAATATACAGGATAGATACATCCTTCCATGCCCTGCCTGAATGTGGGTTCTTTCAGAATATAAGGGATCACTATATTAAGCCTTTAATCAACCAACCATCCCCCTACACAATTGAACCCCTGGCTCTTGCTCAGCAATAAGGATCCTAGGTTTACTCTACCAACTGCAAAATTTGTCTCAATCCTTTTAGCCCTTGCATCAAAAAAATAAGAAGCAAGTATCTTCTACTGCTCAAGATCTGTGAATCAGTTAGCTTCTAAGAGTATAAAAGAGAAAGGAAACGAAACTATTCTTGTAGATAACAGTGTTGGGACAAACATCCATACAGGAAAATTTGGAAGAGTTTTAGAACTGGATTATTAAACAAAAGTTTGCTTTTATGATTTAAAATTTAACTGGGTTAAGTTTTGCTTTGAATGTTAGTGTGGCCTAAATAGGGTTGCTAGGTCCTGCCTCCTCCCCAGCAGGGGACTTTGAGAGGGATTCCTGGAGGGGGAAGGGACACCCCCGAATGTGATGACGTAACTCAGAAGTGATGTCATCACATTGGGGATGCGACTGAATCTCAAGTGGCAAATTCGCTGCTTGGAATTCAGGTGCACGTTCCCCCTCTCCGAAAGTCTGAATCCCAAGTGGTGATTCAGGTACACCCGGCCTCCGTTCTCCAAAAGCATTTAAAGGGCCCTTCTAAATGCTTTTGTAGGAACAGGGGCCCATGCACCTGAACACTAATAGCACTTTATAATTTTATAATTTATCTGTATTGTACTGTCTTATAATGTTTTATATGGTTTTATCGGCAACTGCTGCCTATGTTGTAAGCTGCCCTGAACCCGGTCGTGGGGAGGGCAGGGTATAAATTGAATAAATAAATAAACACCAGGGTATAAACTGAATAAATAAATAAACACCAAGTGGCAAAGTCGCCTGGAGTGCAGGCGTGCAGCTGGTGGTTGCCCCTCTCCCTCCCCTCCTGCTAGATTTAAAGGGCCCTCCGGCTGATTAGTGGGCCATGTGCTCCTGCCGATCAGCTGGAGGGCCCTTTAAATCTGGCAGGAGAGGAGGGAGAGAGGTGGCCATGAATGGGGGGGCAAGGCTTGGGAGCAGGGCTTCCCCCTGCCAGCCAGCTGGCTGGCAACGGACAGGAGCCTCAAAAAGTGGGGGATCCCCTGCCCCCACTTGGGGACTGGCATCCTAAAAGAGGAAGAGTGAAAGATTGCAGAGAAAATCTGTTGGAGCAATATATGTACATTTTTTGATAGTGATTGTAGCAACAGTAAAATATGTTTGTGTGAAATTATGTGTCATTTTGTTAAGTCCTAATAAAAGGTATTACATGGATTGTGTTTTTGAAATTCTGGCTTTAGGACTGGCTGCAGTTCTTCCATACTGAATTGACATTGGCCAGGGAAATACTGTATCTCATTGACTATAGATTACAGTACATCATCTTGCTCTGAAAACATTTGTTTTAAATATGTTCCTAATGCAACTACTAACAGTCATGAGACAATTAGACTACATTTAAATACTTTTTATCCATTCATCTTAGGCTATAATGCTTACAGCAATACAGACTTGCCTACCAAGTCAGGTATCAGTTTCTTATATTTATATCCCACACTTCCCCTCTATTAAAAATACCTTTATCAGAAGATAGGACATTTGAAAGGTTAAAAAAAACTTTTTAAAAACATTGTTTCCATGGTGATAGTTGGGAAAAGAGCAATCAAGCAGCAATAAGTGGTGTGACACTGAAGATTTATTGGTTTACTTCTGCATAGTGCTGGAACCAGTCACCTCACGCAGCGTCAAACACGTACAACTTGTCGATACTGACACAGAGCCAAACAGCAGGAGGATAGCTCTTTTCGTTCTTGTCAAGCCTTACGCTGATGGGGGCCTCTGACAGTTACTGAGAGGGGACAACAAGAAACAAGATGAGCAAAGAGGGGGAAAAAATAACCAGCATATCCGAAAGGCCTAAGGCTTCTTGCAGATAACGTCAAAGAGGCAACAGGCAAGGCCTCATGAAGCAGTCGTCTGACTCACATCAAAGAAAAGGCTAACATGAAATGCTTCAGAAAGCAGAAGACTAACTGATCACTGCTGATATACCACAGGTTGATGCCTTTATGATAAACATTCACGACAACTTGTGACCAGAGTGCTGTTACAACACTAATTGTCCATGAAAGCTGACCTGCAGCAAAGCAGCAGAGTTCAGTTTCAATAGGCCTGGCTCAAGAGTACAAACATGATTGCACACGACAGAAGACATCCACACATCAAAAATCTCTGGAAAAGTCTGACATGACTTTACACACTTTAAAAACGGAGCACATCTTTCTTAGGGGAAAAAATGGAAAGCTAACATTGAAAGTCTCCCTAAGCAGAAATAAATACAACACAATCTATGAGGCTACACATTTTTCTCAGTTCTAAGAATTTGCTACTGCATGTGTACATAGGTACACACTGGTAAATACAACTGTAAGCAAAGACACATGCCTAGATATCACTGGAATACAGCCCTTCCCCAACATGATCAATGTTGAAATATGGAGAGTTTCATATTTCTTTAATCTAGCACATATGTAGCTTGACTTGTACTCTGTTGAACTGGTGGCTACCATTATGAGACAGATTTTGTGTCTTGAACATTAAGGAAGTGCAAAAAAATTCCCTCTTCAGATTTTTCAAGCAAGCAGGCTATCTTAGACTAGGTGTGAACTAAATGTTAGCTTTCTATCTTTTGTGGAAATACCTTAGCCACCTTGATACACTTGGAAATAAGCAATAAGGAGGGAAACCATATTTGCTAAGAGATTATGAGCCTCATTCATATAGAATGCAGATGGCAGTAGGTCTAATTTTACAAAAGAAATGCACAGGGAAGAGTACCAACTTACCCCCTACCCTGTCTCTCCATAATAATTTGCTGCAGTACATTTGCTCTCCGTCTATCTCCAATACTGGGGGCAAGGTGTTAT
Organism: Gekko japonicus; assembly: GCF_001447785.1. Lineage (NCBI taxonomy): Eukaryota > Metazoa > Chordata > Lepidosauria > Squamata > Gekkonidae > Gekko > Gekko japonicus. The sequence continues at coordinate 1,854,962 of NW_015169778.1, forward strand.
TTGTTACAACAGTAAATGAGGGAAGGGAAAGAATCAGCTCCTCACATTCTCCTTTTGTCATAAAAATTAGACCCCTACCTCCTTCCTTGTGCTTTATATGTGAATGGGAAACATATATAAACAGACAACTATGATTGCTCCTGCCATATCTAGTATAAATAATAAGTATCTTTATTTCTTACTCGCAAAGTGTTGCTAACTCCAGGTTGGGAAATTCCTCAAGATTTAGGAGGTAGAGCCTGTAGAAGGTGGGGTTTGGGGAGGGACCTTAGTAAGATATAATGCCACCCTCCAAGTGGTCTTTTTCTCCAGGGGAAACCCACCACTGGTTTTAAATGTGGTTGTCAACCTCCAGGTGGCACCTGGAGATCTCCTGCTTTTACCACTGATTTCCAGGCAACCTTGATCAGTTCCCCTGGAGAAAAAGACCACTTGGAGGGTGGCATTATATCTTACTAAGGTCCCTCCCCAAACCCTGCCCACCCCAGGCTCCAGTCCAAAAATATCCAGGAATTTCCCAACCCAGAGCTGACAACCCTAGTTCTAAACCAAGGAGATATTACCCACCTGGAGCTTAGCGAACCTACTTACATACATACATAGGCATTGCCTAAATATAATTACAGTGCAATACTATGCAGACTTACTTCAGTCTAAATCCATTTATTTGAATGAGATTTGACTAATTCTGCTGGAATGAATTCTTCTGTGAAATTGCCAGTTTAGGTGCAAAGGCAATGCACATATGCGCACATAAACAGAGAGACAAAATATAAACACACAATCTTGACATCTCATAAGTCTAAAAAAATTAATTAAAAAATGCATCTATGGGGCCCAATCCAGAGAAACTAGACATGCACAAATCCCATTAAAACCAGTAGGATTTCTTACATCCCTTTGAAGGGGTTATGTTTAACATAGTTAGCATGGTTCAATTCAGCCACAGTTTCTAATTTTACAAACTCTGGATTCTGATATCCTCCATTCTGATTTAAACCAGCATCTGATACGATTTAAAATACTAGCACTAAAGGGAAATAAACTAACAATATAACTCCTGCCATCAATGCAGTCTTACGGCCATTCTGTTTAGAAATGAAAGATAATACTAATCGAAGGCAAATATACATTATTCTGTAATATTCTTTGTATTTCTCTCAGATTACTGTGTGACACTGCTAAGCATGAGAGTGTCTCAATAGGAAACAATTAGATTTCTTGTTATGTGTAGTCAGAGTAACTTAATATTGTCTATGTGTTTCAAATGTTTAGATTCCTGATTCACAAATTATGTTTAAGGTTCTGTTTAAACTTACAAACTTGCAGCATTTTAGTTTTTAGTCAGCTAATGAAATATATAAAGCATTTCTCTCTTGTAGTAATTTTAATTGTATTAAATTCTTTTCCTTATTATGTGTTATTAAATTCAGCCCAGGACAATAATAATATTTTAATTGATATTTTTCTAATTCTCCAATGCTTTCAAAGGATAAAAAAATTTTTAAAACCCAACACTAATTTCTGGTAAGAGTTGATACTTGCTAGTTTATTGTAAAATGCAGAATTAATTGAGCTTCTCTAAGGGTTCAATGATTAAACTAATTTAAAGTTTGAAAACAAAATTGGTGAAAATTCAGTTTAATTATTCAGTTGCACTGAAAATTGTTTACTTATTTTTTTAAACAAACAAATTTCTCCAACTTACTCAAATGAGCTAAAAAAACAAAAAAGTGGCAGTAAAATATATATTTTCAAAATAAATAATAGCATAATTTTGTCATAAAATAATGCTTTAATGTCAGCTGTACTGTTTTAAAAATAAATGAATGCATTTAACTGAAAAGGGAAGACTAACTGCCACAAAACAAAAAGAATACTGAAAAGGAAACTCTAAATCCATTTCAGGGGGGGTCTCCCCTACCCAGTTACAGAATTAAATGATTTCTTAAAAAAAAAAAATCATGACAGCCCATAAAAGCCACTATCCTTCACCACTGTGAGCATGGACTCCAGGGTATAGACTATAACAATCCTCATAATAAAGTTGGGAGTTCAGTGGCACCTTTAAGACCAACAAAGGTTTATAAAAGGTATACGCTCTGAAGAACTGCACATGAACACGAAAGCTTATACCTTGAATAAAACTTTGTTGGTCTTAAAGGTGCTACGGGACTAAAACTTTGTTCTGCTGCTTCAGAACATGAATCAATCTTCATAATACTACAGTAAAATAACGTAACCCTCCCAAGGCTGGGTCTAGAGTGCGCATGGTGAGGTTAGGCATTTTCCAAGTGCCCCAAACTAGCAAAAAGTATGGTGCTTTGGCAACAATACTGTTACACAGAGCAGCTGAGAAAGTTAGATGCAGACAAAGCCAGTTCTCAGTTTGTGTTATGTCTCTCTTCTAGGTAAGGGGACCTAATGAGCTGGTACTGTCCCATCACCTGCCACGTTTTACCTTAGAGTTTCAAGCACCTCCTCTTTAACAAGCCCATAGTGAGCATGCTCCTCTTTGAAGGAGGACGAGAGGGAGAAATGATGACGAATATGGGGTTTGACAACAGCATGTTGTTGAGGTATATCATAGCTCACAGTAGACTGCTTGTGGAAACAGCATGTTTTGAAGAATGGGACAAAGAAAAAACATTTGATGTTACATTGCTCACATTTGCACATGTAAAATGGCTGCAATTTAGGGCTTCCCCCTCCAGGTGAAACCTAGAGATCTCCCAGAATTACAACAGATCTCCAGACTATAAAGATCAGTTTTTCTGGAGAAAATGGCTGTTCTGGAGAATGAGCTATATGGCATTATACCCCACTGAGTTCCCTCCCTTCCCCAAACTCTCCCCAGGCTGCATCCCCAAATCTCCAGGAATTTACCAATCTGGATTTGCCAATTTATCCAAATCCAGGAATAGAGTTGTCAGTCCCCAGGTCCCAGTGGGAGTTCTCCCGCTTTTTGGTCCTTCTGCACATTGCTGGCTAGCTGGCCAGTGGGGGAAACCCTGCCCCCAAACAGTCACATCCGGGCATGACATCCCCAATGTGATGATGTCACCTAGAAGTGATGTCATCACATAAGGGATGTCACATGTGACACTCTGGTTAGAGGGTAAAATTCTATGGTAAATTTGGCCAAAACCATAGAGTTCCATCCTTAAACCAGAGCATTGCCATTCAACATCACTGACACGACAACGTCACTTCTGAGTGATGTCATTGTGGGGGCGGCGGCATCCTGGAATGCCCCTCCCAAATCCCCCCACTGGAGCGGTGAAGGGACCTGACAACCCAACCAGGAACCTGAGAGGAATTCTCTGTCACCTGGTATTAACTCAGTTCTCTTGCTTGTATGGGGCAGGGGCAGAAGATATCAGTTAAAAGTGTACATCATTTGAATACTGGGCAACTAAGCATAGGGAGGGGGGAAAGCCTCTTTTCACTTATGGATGTTTGGCTGGGTCAGGGAAATGACTTAGATTTAGTAAGATATCAATTAAAAATGTACATCATTTGCATACTGGGCAACTAAGCATAGGGAGGGGGGAAAGCCTCTTTTCACTTATGGATGTTTGGCTGGGTCAGGGAAATGACTTAGATTTAGTTAGTAAACTGCAATACCCAGCTGTAATCTTAATTTCACTGATTTCATTCAAGATAGTGAGGATAAATTTAGAAACAATTTACATGAAACCATAGTTTCATTTCTCTCACCAGGGCAGAGATCAATATAAATAGCCTATATGTTGCCCCTTACAGATAACACATTTTGATCTTGCATACTGACAACGACTCTCAATTGCAAGAGAGAATTTTTATTTTGTACCTATTGAATAGAATTTAATTTTAAAGTAAAAATGAGTCATCGTATACAATTACGTAATTACAGACATAAAAACAACAGATGATGTGAGACAGACTAGAACTTTCAATTTCAGAATAATATTTTATGTTTTAATCTGATAGATACTGAGAAATAAGAATTCTGTTTTGAAGGGGGGAAAGTGCAAACAACTTTTTAGGTTTGTGTACTACTATTAGTAGGCTTTATTAACAACAGTTACAAATGTCCATTTAAACTTCTCTCTCTCTTCCCCCAGAATACAACCATGTTGGGAAAACTTTTGACACAATACATCATTACTTCTCTAATCCTAAAGGGCATTTGTAGAATGGGCAGACAGAGGAACCCATTTATAATGGCTTTACGGACTAATAATTTTAGTCAAAGGTCAAAGTTGGCAATGGTCTCTGAAGAATAGTACAGCAGGAAGATCAAAGTAATAGTTAAAAATCATTACATATAATCAATGCTGAGCAAGTACACCATTAAAGGGCAAGGCAAAGAAACAGTCATTACCGACAAGAAAACAGAAACTGGCAGCCAACAAGACCTCAGATGAGAAACCCTGTAGCCCAAAGATACAAGGACAATGCATGTCTAATCAACTTGAATATGTTCACCTAATCGCTTCACAGAAACAATATCTGCAAGTTTAATGAGATTATATCATGTTATAGGGTTACATTAGGTTAATCGCAGGCCTAGCAAAAACACCAACTGCTCATTTTGAGACAGTACAGAATTAGAATTTAGAATTAGTCAACCAACAAGTCACTTGAAGTATTCTTTTACAATGTTCTAACATTTATAGTCTGTGTTTGTTTGTTTTAAAGTCTAGGTGATTTTCCCCCCTCATGCACAAATCAACACATTATTTACTACAGTGACAGCTATCTCAGTTTTCCCCTCTTGAAATGGTTGCTTCAGAGGATTCAGCCTCTCTTCACCCCAACGTAATGATGGTAAAGGAATCCTTGTCTTGGGTACCCCCAGACAAGACACTTGACTGCCCACCTCAGTGCAGGGGTAGCACCTACACACTGCCTTGACCTATTTCTCTAACATATGTGCACCAACTGCAGGAAGCAGGAGATAAGGGTAACAGGGGTGTCATTGATCCCATTTTTTCTGCAAAGGTTGGGGATAATTTTCTTTCCTGCACTTCCATTTCTCCCATTTAACTTCTGGACACATGTCTGCACTGGAATCTTTGTCTTTACCAATGTACCAGTTGAGAACAGACTTAACAGAATTGGCCATGGTAAATTCTAGTCCCTCACACTGTCAAAGCTGGTTTCAAAAAACGGAAGTCTAATGCAAGCAATAAAAAAAACCCCATCATGCAAGAATCCCCCTTTATCATTGTGTAACAGTTGGATGTTCTATAAATGCTGGAAAAGATCAAGTTCTAGATTCATCTTCCCCAACTTTGGGTCTGCAGAAAGACATCCTTATCAGCTCACAAGGAATAATATTACCAGACCTAACATAATGTGTGACAGAGTGCTTGACTGGATGGGCTATTGCCCTGATCCAACATTGGCTTCTCTTATGTTCTCTTATGGTGGTGATGTAACATATTACTTCCATCTCTAAAATTATGTAGATTGGAAACTGTCTTCAGCCTCCACCCACCAATGTAGATCTGGAATTATACCAAGATATAAATGAGCAAGAAGAGATTGTGAAAGGGCACTGCAGTTACTACTTTTCCTATACAGAAATGCAATAATTTGTTTGTGAATTGCACTCTTTTGGGGGGGACAGGACACTTGAAGACCATCACAAAAGCACAATATTTTCTGTTTATTAATATATTTCTTGTGTTAGTACACAATCAAACCTGCTTTCTCTTGATGATTTTCACTAAACACTCTCTACACCTTTTTTATATTAACTCTGATTCTTTGCCTGTTTCCCATTACACATTCCCAGAAACAAAATTGCTCAAAATTAGGTCTTATTTGTAAGTAAGAACAATGAACTAGGAAGGGCATATTTGTCCCATATTTGTTTAACTATATCACTAAATCCTCCTGGGAAAATATCTTCCTATATATATTCAAAAACTCTCTACCCAAGAATACAACCACAAGGATGGTCCCAAATATTCTGATCTATTTAAAGTATTCTTTACTGCTTTGGTAGGAGAAATCCAGTCTTCATTCTTCGCAGAAGCAGAACTAACCAATACTAAATCATTACTAGACACACAGAAATGTATCTACCTATATAAACAGAGAAATATCAAGGACTTTTTGTTGAAAGTAGGTCATATATCTAAAGAAAAATAAAGCTAGTGTAATACAGTGGCACAAGTATTGGACATACATTGGGAAGATTCAGGGAGCGGACCTAAGGAGGTCTACTCAAAAGTAAATTCCATACTATCATACAAGGCTTACTCAGAGAAAAGTATTCTTAGAATAACACTGCCAGATTTGAATTCCAGTTAGCTATATGTTTCACTAATCAATGGCCAGTCACTTGCATGTATGCCTTATACATTTTGTGCATGGAAGTGCAATTTCCTCACCTTCCCACCTCCTCAAAGCCTCATGAGGTGCCCCAAGAAATGCTGCTCCAGGGGAATGGAAGACCCCCAGAAGCAACATGAGGGAAGAGGTGGAGGGCTGCCTCAAGAGGGGGGAAACTAAAATCTCCTATGGGATCTACACACTCTCTTACCCCAACCTAACAGAGCAGGGGGTGCAAAAGAAAAGGGGCCAAGGAAGAGAAATATTTATGCTACTCTGAACTCCTCGTAGGAAAACTGGAATCAAGCAAATCAACCAATGCAATAAAAATAAAAGGTTTTTTAAAATACTATTCCCAGTATTTTTTGCTCCAAAGCAAACCTGCACTTGCATAGGTCTGTATGGAACTTCATAATCAAGTTTTTGCTGAATTCACCCACCCCACCCCTGACCATGACTCTAGACTGCCAAATGTATTGGTAATGTTCTCTAAATCAGTAACGGTAGATGAGTTGTTCAGACAGTGGCATTCAAGGAAACCAATGATCTGTATCATCTAACAACATGGTAAAGAAAATATTACAATTTCCCTGTTTCTCCAGATTTCAGGTGAGGACTAAATTTGTAGTAAAATTCTCCTCACCACATGGGAAGATCATGCAAATGCATGTTGCTGAACATCGTTGTATGTACACCAAAAAAGTTCCAAGTAAGACAGAAGAGATTCTGTCGATCAGCCTGAACCTCTCAGTAGCTTTCAATAATATTGATTATGATAGCCTTCTGAACTGGCTGGCTTAGATGGAGTAGGGCCATGGCTCAGCAGCAGGGCATCTGCTTTGCATGCCAAAGGCCCCAGGTTCAATTCCCAACATCTCCAGTTAAAGGGTCAATTAAGCGGTGATGTGAAAAATTTCTACCTGAGACCCTGGAGAATGGAAGATTTATCTCACCAGTGAATTTTCCTTCTCAGTGGTCTGGGGCAGTCTGAACCTTTGAGAGAAGCTCCTCCCTGCAGACAGGCAGGATCACTGCTTCTTTTACAATTCTTATAAGGGAGGGGCTTCTCTAAACTTCTCCAGTGTCATCCTGAAGCAATAACAGACCCCTCTCCCAAGTATTACCAAGTATAACCCTAATCTAAAACCAATACTACTACTCAGCCATGACATATGCCAAGGTAGGCAGAAAGGAAAACTAAGACTAACTCTAAATCTAAGTCAACACGTCCTGCAATCCCATGACTTGTGCCAGGCCAATCGAGAGGAGGACAATAAACTCATAGTTCTAGTAACATACTGCATGGGAACCATCCTAAAATTTTACTATCAGGTGGGAACAAACAGCCCCACCCCCGGTCCACCAACAATGAAAATTCACCAGTAGATGACATAAATCTTCTGTTCTCCGCTGGTCCTGGGGTAGGGCAGTGTGACGTCCTCCTTATTGAAGAGGACTGTTTTCACTTTAAAAGTTCTCTTTATTATGTTTAACTGGGTAGATTCTGCTGCCACCAGGAAATTTTAAGGATTTCCAAATCTTTAGGCTTATAATGTTGCTCTTTTTAGGCCCCGGGCACACGGGCCGGCTGAAACGCGGCTACGCAGAGCCGCTCCAAACTTGAGACGCCGCGGCGGGATC
>NW_015169778.1:1863281-1880883 GCF_001447785.1 Gekko japonicus
CACTCAATCTTTTCCCTCACTGACAGGGATCTTTTCTTGTAACTTTGTAACACTTGTTTATCTCAATGCCATATGTGTTCACTGTTTCCTCCCGTTTGTTCATGACACTCAGACTTTCCTTTAACTGTTGGTCACTTAAACTTTACTTTACTGTTTCCTATACATTCAACTTTCAGCTTTCTCTCTCTGTCTCACTGAACCACCACAGCTGTCAGTTTATAACTGCTTCAACACAGAACTATTAACTGAACATCAACTGTCAACATCTAACTGAAACTCCTGACTGACTCACATACTCATCCATTCAGATTCACTTCCAAAACCCCTCCACCTCTCTGTCAACCACTAATCATACCACACTTGCCTCTTTCAACCACTCTAGTCTATCTACCACAGCCATGCAACCAAACTTTTAAAGAGACACACACAGAGAGAAACAAGGAATCATTACAGGCAGTCTGAATCTCTGGGACACAGAAAAGCAATTTGTCCCTGGGAGGGAGAGACGGTTCCTAGACTGGAATGGCATGCTGTAGAACCCTCCTTCCAAAGACCACCTCTGCCAAGGCTAGCCTGTCAATTCTGTAGTCCCTGGTGAACGAATAGACGGACCTCCAAGATAACCTTGCAGATAACCTCTTGCAGATAAAATCTTGATTATTTTCTTTGAAGTATCATTTGATTTCTTGATCAATTTCCTGGCATAATGTTGAGTCATTCAGTAACGAGGTATTAAAAGACCATTGCCTTTGTTTAGGTGTTTGGTCTTGTGAGGTCAATATACAGTCTAACCATGAATGGTGAGACCACTGTGATGGCTCTATCGATGCTGAGAGAATCCTATCCTATCTTGTAGAGATGATGATAACAGTATGAAGTCTATTCTAGTATAGATATTATGGCATCCAGAATAGTAAGTATAGTCTTTGGTTGTGGGGTTTACCATGCATCTAAGAGATTATGTTCTCTAAATAAGTCCACCAATCCTGTGAATCTTTTTTTGTTTTGTTTTTTCAAGATTGGGTTGTAGTGAGATCTAATTGTTTATCAACCAAGAGGTTGAAGTCTCCCCCCAGAATGATTTCTCCCTCAGCAAAGGAATGGAGTTTGGACATAGTATCCTTTAGAAAATCCAATTGACCCCTATTAGGAGCATATAGGCTGCCGTCACACGGAACATTAGCCACGCTAGAGAGACGGAAGTCAGGCGGAGTTTCCTGGCACGATCTCACCGGCACATCTGGGAAGCGTAGGGCTTCCGTGGCTCAACCGAGGCTTCCCGCCGAAACCGCGCTGCAAAAAACTAGTACCTCGGAGGTACTAGTTTCCAAAAACTGCAGGGCAAGGGCGGGCGTCTGATCACATTTCCGGTGGCATCCGGCGCCCGCCCATGTTTCCTTGCAAACAAGGTTTTATTTTCCAAGTCTCCGCAGATGCGCACAAGCACCCAACGGAGCATGCGCATTTTTGGTGCGCACAGGATCATCCTGTGATCAGCACCTCTCCCTTCCCACGGAACCTCCACGGGACCTCCACGGAACCTCCAGGGGAGGTCTGATCGAGTAACTACGCGTTAGTTTGCCCCAGGGCAAACAGCCACGCTTCCCCCCCGCAGTTTCCTGCCCGTGTGACTGGAGCCATAGATTGGCTATCGTGGTTGGGCGACTGTCAAGTAAGCCTTTCACAAACAAGAATCTGCCTTGGGGATCAGAGATCTTGGAGAGAAATGAAAAGCTCACATTTCTGGAAAGCAAGATTGTGACGCCTCTCGATTTAGATGTGCCAGACAACAAATATTGGTGCTGGAATTTCCTAAGGCATGTCTCCTGGAGGAGAGTGATATCTGGATTGAGTTTCAAGAAGCTAACTAAAATGCATTTTCTCTTGACCAAGTTATTCCGTCCACGTACATTAGAAGAAATCACTTTCAATGTATTGATAGCCATGTTGGAACACTCCCTGTTATTTGGTAATGGTATATTCCTCTAGGAAGTATAAGTGGTAACTGTCACTCAAAAACTATATGCTACGTTGTCACAATCAATCAATCAACCTTTATTGGCATATTATATCGAAACTGACAGGCAAGGAATACAATCATATGCAGTTAAATAATACATTCCCTCCTCTTAGAAGCCCAAAACAGAAATTTGGCCACCATTTCCATAATCACCGAGGATCGAGTAGAAAGTAAATAAAATATCTTCCATCAGAATGATTTACTAGATTTCTCAACACAGGTTCGATGATCGAACTTCATGATAGAAGATACAGTGTAGAATGGTATGCTCCAGACTCTCAACTTCATTAACACCACAAGGACATAATCTATCCACATAAGGAGTCTCAGAGAACCTACCACCCAATACAGCCAAAGGCAGCACATTAAAACAGCCTAACATAAAAGCTCTCCGATAATGAGGAGTGGTTAAACAGAGAAAATATTCTGCAATAGACCCTTGGGGAGGAAACCCTACCTTCAAGGGGGAGCATCTACCTGAAGCCAGGCTAATCAGCTCTTGGTGTTCTATGTCGAGGAGTCTTTGTTTAATCAAGTGAAAGGATTGTCACTTACAATATGGCAGATGAACCAGATTCTAATATTATAAATATTTTAACTAACTTCCAAAAACAGTCTTATTTTTTATTGAAAGACCAAGTAAGACCTTAGTCTAACAGATAAAACAAGTTGTAATGCTGGGGAAGAAAGGACAATAAAATATTTTTTGAGTAATTATTAAACCTTCCCAGGTATAGTTTGCTTATTCAAATAGCTCAGATTTTGAAATAAGTCTTAAACCAAACCGGTCTAAACAGTAGTTAATTCCTATTTTTCTAACAATAAATAAATAAAACTTTCTCTCAAAAAAATAATAAAAGAAAGTTATATTAGATCTTTACATAACAGTTCTTAAGATTTTTTAGATTGTATTAATCTCAGTCCCTTTAGAATAAGAATAGTGCAATATTACAGTAAGATAAAGTCACAGTACTAATAAATTAATAAGTTAATCAAACAACCATATACTTTTCACCTATTTGGTGTAGTGGTTAAGTGCGCGGACTCTAATCTGGGAGAACCGGGTTTGATTCCCCACTCCTCCACTTGCACCTGGCTGGATGACCTTGGGCAAGCCATAACTCTGGCACAGCTGCTCTTGAAAAAGAGCAGTTTCTGTCAAGAGTTCTCACAGCCCCACCTACCTCACAGGGTGTCTGTTGTGGGGAGGGGAAGGGAAAGGAGTTTGTAAGCCGCTCTGAGACACCTTTGGGTAGTGAAGGGCGGGGTATAAATCCAATCTCTTCTCTTCTTCTTCTTCTTAATTAATTTAAGATAATCAATCAATTGTGCACCACTCAACAATTAATTCACAGTATAAACAATTAATTAAGATTACAAGTATTTTTATCTAACTTTCTTTTGTAGTTTCAGAATTTATTCAACTATAAAATTTAACAATGTTAATTAACAGATTTTACTTACAGCTAAGAGGTTCCTCCTGACTCCTGTAGACTCCAAAAAATTAAGTATCTGCAGGAGGCTGGATTAAGTTAACCCAGCACCTGGTTTTAGGAACCCAAAAGGTGGTGTAAGGCTAAAAACAGTTCTCCATTCCGAGTTCCCTCCCCCCTATCTTTGTTATACAAGTATATATATCTAACTATTATATCTGTAACTATATAAGAAAGAACAAGCACTAACTTCCCCCAACATTTCTCCCTACAAGGTGTGCTGTTTAAAAAACGAATACCAAAGGTTGAGAGCTGGCATTTAGCTAGCATAATTTCTCCTACAGAGCAGTTTAATTAGAACGCCTTAACTATCAACCCAGCTAGAATTACCTTTAATGAAATATTTTGTTCAACAAATCATAAATAAACTCATTAGACTATAAAGTTGTACATAGTTACAGCACATTCCATTTAAGATCCAGTAGCGTCAGCAATGGCAGAACAATGAGACAATGGTGAGCAAACTAATCGCTTGTTTTCAAATGGTGGAGGAGATGCAGAGTCCAGTCTTCTTCTGTATGATTTTCATCCAACTTCCATGGGTATTTCAATTTCCAGAAAGCGTAGTAGTTTATATCCTTCTTCCAAGGTTGGTGATTTTGTACATTTTCCCTTGATGGACGACTTGTAGGATTAACGGGGAGATCCACTTATAACGGCGATTTGCTCTTATTAGTCGGTTTGTGGTCGGTTTCAGTTCCTGCCTTTTCTCCAACACCTCCGGAGGCAGATCAGGATAAACTTCCACTTTTTCTCCTTGATAAGATAGACGGGCCCCGTTGCCTTGCTTTAATCAAAATACATCGTTTAAAGCATAGATCCAGTACAGTTATAAGAATGTCTCTGCAGGGTTTATTTTTGAGGACATTTAAGGAGCCGATACTGAAGGCTTTTGTCACTGCTGGTAATGTGTCCCCATCAACTGGCACCTCATGTAGCAGCCATTTAGAAATAAAATCAGAGAGAGGTTCAGTTTCTTCCACTTTTTCCGGCAATCCTCTTAGTTTTAAATTATTTTGCCTCAGGGAAAGGTTTAATTTTAATGCCCTTTCTGCTAGAATATCTTCCCTGCGCTGTATTTCCTGGATATTGTTTTGATTTTCCAGGCTATTATTCATCGCACTGTCCGCTACCGCTTGGGTATCCTGAATAGTTTTATTCATAACTTCTAACTGCTCATACATAGGCTTAAACATTAGGGACATATTCTCTAGAATAGTTTTCTCCATTTTGTGTCGAACGCTCGAGAAATCAGCGGAGGTGATCGGGGTGTTATTTTTATCCGCTCCCATGGTCGTTGTTGCCCTTTTGGCTGTAACTACTTGTCTCTGAAGAGGCAAAGATGCTCCCGTTTGTGCTGTTATTTTAGATTGTACCTTTATTTTTTCATTGGTTTCCTGATGAGAAGTCCATCGGTCGTTCTTTCCCATATGTTAGATCATTCATACGTAAAGATTTCCGCTGTTCAGCTCAATTAGGGGAGAGATGGCTCTCGGAGCTTCGGTGTTAAGCGGCCATCTTGTACAAGTGCCACCACGCCCCCCTTCAAGCCTTTCTATAAGAAGACAAGGACATCACCCAGCTTAGCTATGAAGGGTTCTACCCTACTGCCAAAGCACCAATTCTGGAAAACCTGCCAGATGTTGTTATATAACCTATTAGTGAACCCTTTCCTGAAAGCTACTAGGGTATCTATGACCCTGTATGGGTACCCTATCTCCTTGAATGGCACCCACTCAATCTCCAGGCTGTGAAATTTAGCAACTCAAGCTGTGGGTGTCCTAAGGGCCCCTACAAGATGAGATCCCCTCTGTTAGGGAGACACCACAGCTCCATGCTTGAAAGCCTCATCAAGCCCTGAAACTACACCCTGCGGGGCTAAAATGGACCGACTCCACCTGCAGAGCTATGATCCTTTGAACCACCCTCTGTATTCTCTGTGTTGAGGGAAGGCATAGAGTAGTAGATTCGGCTACTTGCATCTTATGGCTCACTGGGATCTTGTCTGTTCCATTGCAAATAGGTCCACAGCCATCTCACCAAAACTGTCACATATTTGTTGAAAGGTTGTCTTGTTCAGCATCCATTCTGTTTGGTCCAGCATCCTCCTGCTGAGCTAGTCTGGCACCACCGGCAGGGAGGGCGAGGCATAAATCAGAAAAATAAATAAATATTTGTGTACCCTTCTACACACATGGCCTTGATTGACCTTAGATGGGTTTCTGCCAACTGAAGCATCAGCCTTGCCTCCGTGTTCAGAGACCTGGATCAGGTGCCTCCCATTACTTGATATGGGACTTCGTCATCATATTGTCTGTATGCACAAGCACATGGTGTCATGTCAGGAAATCTCTGAAGACAAACAGGCCTAGCCTGATCGCTCTGAGTTCTATGCAAGTTGATGCTTTGGGACACTTCCTCCCTGGATCAGGTACCCCACAACATTCTCCCCTGAGACTGGGCACCCCATCCTGTGAAGCTTGCATCCAAAGTCATAAGTATCCTCTTCAACTCCCTTAGCTGAGTCCCCTCTAGGAACCTTCCGAAACTGGTCCACCACTGGAGTTGCTGAATCAGGGATGCCAGGGGCTGAACCACCTTGTGCTGCCTCTTGGCTATCTGCTCCTGAAAGGGAAGGAGGAGCTTCTGGAGAGGATGGAGACGAAAGTGAGGCCACTGGACAATATCCTGACAGAAGACCAGCATCCCAAGAGTCCTTGCCAGTGACATCACCTCTACTTAGGAACACTGAGAGATATCTTGTACCGAGACTATTATCCTTTCATCTCTCCTGTGATAGAAAAACTCTGTCCTGAGCCATGTCTATAATGTCCCCTAGATGCAGGACTCTCTGGGATGGGGATGGGCTGTGGCTTGCCTTCCCTCCTGCAGGAGGGCAGCGCTTTCTTCTTATTCTTATCAGGTACTGGTCCATTCCCTCCCCAAAGAGCTGGATGCCCTTAAAGTGCATGCTAGCCACCTTTGCCTGAGCAGAGGGATCCATTTCCCAGCTGCAAAGCCACATATTTCTCCTGGTGGTGATGTTCACTGCTCTGGCCCTGGCAGATAGCTGAATGGCATCTAAGGAGGTGTCTGCTGCAAAGGCTGCTGCTAAGGCAATGTTTTTCAGGTCATCCTTTAGCATCTTAGGGACGTCACTATCAGCTGATGAGAGGTCTGAAGCCCATGAGTAAATAGCCCTGGCAAAAAAGGAGCATGCAAATGACACCCTCAGGGAGGTCAAAGAGTCCTCAAAATCATTCCACAGAGACTGCTCAATCCTCCTGTCACAAGAGTCCCTAGGCAGTCCATCTGCATCTGCTGGCAAGACTGAATTGGAACACAAACTAGCCACTTGATCATCAAACAAATGAAGCTTAAAACACTCAGCAGCCTCTGGCACCAGAAAATAGAACTTTGCAATAATAGGGTGATTTGATTTTGCTCTGGCTGGGGCTTCCCACTCGGTCCATACTACCCTAGCAAATGCAGCAGGGAAAGGAATCCCAAGGGGGAAGGATTCCCCCTGGTGGAAAAGCCCTGGCAAAATCAGTCGGGTTTGGGGGGTCAGGTACCTTTGCCTCCTGGCTATTCACTTTTCACTCCTGGCTATTCACTATTCACTATTCCTGGCTATTAAAATGCACAGAACCTTTGGAAAGATTTTATGGAAGACCTCCTCCAGGAAAAGGCGATTTTGTATGGTGACTAGCTTGAGGAAGAATCAGAGTACTCAGAGTCCTAATCCTCATCCCTCAGAATGGGGCAAGATTTCCTGTCTGCTCTGGAGTAATGGTCCAGCCTCTTTCTCTTGGGTGGGGGGACGGAATAAGAGATCTGATTGAGCTCACTACTATCTGATGTGCTACTAGAGGGAGAACTGTGTCTCTGCCTACCAGTGTTCCCGCTAAGCTGAGTTCGTGTGAGCTAGCTCACAGTTTTTTAGCCTCCAGCTCATGCATTTTTGTCTTGGCTCAGGAAGGATGGCTCCAGAGCAAACTAATTTATGTAGCAGCCAAATCACTCGCTCACAACTTTAATGCCAGTAGCTCACCTAGTAGAATTTTTGCTCACATGACTCCACAGCTTAGAGGGAACATTGTTGCCTACTATGGGACCTAGCGAGGGCCCTATCAGTCCAAGGTCTCTCTAATCTCCCTCTTGATCCATGTCATGAGGTTGGACTGGGAATTGTCCCTAGAAAGGTCCAGGCTAGAAGCCCCTGCTGGGTCAAACTTGGATTGGGACCCACCGATAGAGAGATGACTGAGAAATGAAAGGAGGTCTAGGCTGGGCGAGGGGCCTTCCTGGGGTATGGAGTTGCCCAGGCCCACCTGCGCCACCATTTCCCACCTTTGGAGACTTTAAACTGTCCACCCTCCAGAGAGTCAGGAAGGATGTCTCTTACCGTGGCACAGACATTCCCCCAATGAAACTGCAGCAGCTCAAGCCTCATGAGGATTCTTCCAAGGCTCATCTGCTCCAGAGGCTTCTCAAGGCACAGAGAAGAGCCTGGCGTGCTCCTGCACAGTGGCAACTGATGCTCCTGCGGCAAGTAACTGGGGAAGCTCCTGGCCTAAAGGCTGGAGACCCGGTGGCTAGAAAGACCCACCAAGGGCTGGAGCAGCAGGCCATGAAGCAAGGCTAAAAACTGGGGACCGTGAAAGAAGCCTATCCCCTGCAGGAATTGTAAAAGAAGCAGTGACCTTGCCTGCCTATACAGAGGAGCTTCTCCCAGAGGTTTAGACTGCCCCACTGGAGAACTGCTGCCAATGAGAACTAACAAGAAAACTTGACGGACCAATGTTCCATCTTGTTGTAAACCAGCTTCATGTGAAACTGGTACTGGAGACATTAAGCTCTGGTTGTTTCCATTCCTATCTGACTGGTACCAGAAGGGTACTGGGAGAATCCCAAATGGATCTCTAGTACTTGTACTCTATGATATCATAGGGTCTTCTATTTAGCATCTTCATGAAAACCCATCAGCAGTCACCTGGAAATTTAAGTAAAATGTCATAAGAGTCTCACGACACACAATTCTATTTCTCCTTTTCAGAAAAATTAGATGAGGCAGTGATGTTTTAAAATCAAGTCTGATCTGTAGCATGTAGTGCCTTTAACCAGCTTTGGTTGGTTTGTCAGTTACACTGCTTCCTGTAAAACTGAGAGTTGCCATAATTATCAGTGCTCTAATCACATCCTGATTAGACTACTGAAGAAGAAAGTTTAGAAATTTCAATTTGTACAGAATGCAGCTGCAGGATTGCTAACAGCTTTACCAGAAGACATCAGCCGTATCAAAATAATTCTATGATCATTTTTTCAGCACAATACAACATAGTGGTCCTTACCTTTAAATGTGTAATGATTAGGGATGGACATGAACCAGCTGATAAAATTTGTCATGGATTTTGGCAGTTCATGGCAGTTCATGAAGAGCAGAAAGCAGGGATTTGGAACCCCCTGCTTTCTGCTCCCCATGAAAAGTCACAAGGAGCGGAAAGCAGGAGTTTAAACTTTAAATGGCTCACAAACAGTTCAGTTCACGAACCAGGGTACTGGTTTATGATCCGGTTCACGATTCAGCTCTGAACCCTGAACCAAACCGCAAAAATGCAGTTCATGCCCATCCCCAGTAAGAATCACAGCTCCCATACAACCCTGCCATCTTTAAGATTATCATCAGAGGCCTTGCTCTGTGTGGTCCATTCCTGAGAAGAAAGATAGCTGGCCACAAGAAAGAAAGGATTATTTTTGGGGGGGTAGAAGTGATAGGATTGCCACTCTCCAGGTGGGGTCTGGAGAGCTCCCAAAATTACAACTGATCTGCAGACTACAGAGATCAGGCCCCTTGAAGAAAATGGCTTCTTTTGATGATGTATTCTATGGCATTATACCCTGCTGAGGTCTGCCCCCTCCCCAAACCCTGCCCTCTGCAGACTTCACCTCAAAACCTCAAGGCAACACTAGAGGTTCCTGATGTATGGAATTTCCTTCAACCTGGAGATAATTCTAGAGCTTTAGGCACTAGGTTTAGGAATTTAGTGATAGTATTTTACCTGGCTCTAGTCATTCCCACTTTTAATTACATTTTAGTAATGCTGTTCTTTTAGTTTCCTATTATAATTATTTGATATAATTATTGGAAATGTGATTCAATATTAGCATTTTATGCATTATTTTATTGTTTCCATTTTGTGAACACCTGGAGAATTTTAATTATGAAATAGTCTAAATGTCCCAAACAACTACCACCACCACTTGATAAATGTTTGTTTTTACTCCCTTTATGACAAATTGAAGGGCTTAGTCTTACTAAATAGTCTGTCTTTCATGAAACCAGAACTTCTTGACTGAAGTTAATTAACAAGTTGTAAAGGGAGTCAGGTTGGATTCTTTCTAAAAAAATGGATGGCGTGGCTTATCAACTTGGAAGTCTCATACTCTATCTGAAGCCCTTCTATTTAATCCCAGATATGCAGGGGAATAGTTATGCTGAGGAAAATGCATTCTGCATACTCACGTATGCTTTTTATCACTACTTACTTCAATGCTGAAAACAGGGTTGGACCTTTGCAACCAACTATTTCCAGGAATGGGAGGGTTCTAACTAATGATACTAGTGCCCCAGCTTAAGTCACTTGCAGTTCCCACCTATGACCTACAATCCCAGTGGTGTCAGAGGTCAGTCAGGAATCCATACCAGATGTGTAGGACTCCTGGTCTGAGCCACGCAAATTCTAACATATAGGATGTCTACAGCAGTGAACACATTTTCCATAATGTAACAACATTCTACAAATCCAGCAGGATCAGTGCTTTTTCAGAGAAACGTAAATACCAAAATAGATGATACAGGGTTTTTCCTTCCTATACTGTTTTGGTGTAATGCCATATAATCAACAACCCACTCTCTTCAGTGCCAAAACATTCAACTTAACCTTATGAAAAGACACTTCAAAACACTGCTTGATAGCTTAGGAGATTGCATTCCTTCTTCCAGGTGCTGCAAATTATCCAATAAACATAAACTGATTTCCATAAGAAATGCTAGCCTCATCATACAACCTTTGTGTATATTTTTAAAAGCCCTTGATTTTTGAATTACTTGAAAGTATTGTGTCAGAACAAAGTGAAAGAGGTATCATTAGCCTTCAAATCTGACAAATAAGAAAGACATAAACAAGTGTCAAGATAATTAAAATGGCATTGTTCACTTATTGGAAGGGGAAAATGGATTGTACAAGATATATTAAGCTAACAAATCAAGAGCAAATACAAGAAAGAAAAAAATGACAGTTATCTGCAAAATTCATAAATGTATCTTTTGTATAACTATAATGATCATATTTTATGCTGTCATTTTACATTTAATTGCTCACCCTAGTACTTTTCTTCATAGAAGCCATCAGTACCCCACAGAGCCAGATGCTGAATTGCAAAAAAACATACTGTGACCACAGACTTATAGGAAAGTAACTTTGCTGAGCTGTGGTGTATGACAAGTTAATTTTTGCAATTACACTTTCCCAAGAATAAATGAAACCACAGGCCATTACTATTCCATATCATTAAAAAGAGGAAAAAAGTCTCGATCATAATGCCCTCAGAATCAGTTTTCCATTATTTTGACATACGAAAGCAACTTTTCAAGCTGTTTTCTGCAATGTGACCTAGTAAAATAAGCGCCACCTCGGCTGAAATGCATAAACATCTTGAGTTGTGAAGAGACAGGGAAAAACTAGCCTACAGTTAAATATGCATTGCCGAGCTATCACATGCCAAGGAAAAGATATGTTCAATGCTGCATGAGAAGTATCTCACTCACAGGTATTTGCTGTGCTACATTATAGCCAATATAAAGTATTAAAGAGATAAGGTTGTTCAGCTGTCATGCAGACGGGAACTATTCCCTGCTCATTCAGCTAGCCACAAGATGTAAAATGTTCCAAAAATTTAAACACATGCAGTGTCCATCACTGTCAAATCCACTGGGCAATCAAACTGCAGGAGAATACCTATCATTACAGAATGTAGCCTGTACATTTTCTGCAGCTGTGCATACATCACATGAAATAAAACATGGAACAATTTCACTGAGCAAGGCAGTTGCTTCACTGTTTAAAAATGACAACTTAGTTTCCTCCTTCCACTTCTGATGTACCAGCAATCCTCTCAAAAAACAAAACACCCAACACCTATAGAAAAGAAAATTTCTCCGTTCTGACCCATTATGGACTTATTTTTTTTAGTTTAGCTTGCCATTTAAATTTCCATGGCTACTAGACAACAATACCTAGGGTCAGTTCCCAGATGTAGCATGGTCACTGAATTCACTCAAAACTAGGGTTGCCAGCTATGGGTTGGGAAATACCTGGAGATTTTGGGGGTGGAGCCTGAGGAGGGCAGAGATTGAGGAGGGGAGGGACTTCAGTGGGGTGTATTGCCATAGAGTCCACTTTCCAAAATGGCCATTTTCTCCAGGTGAATGGATCTCTGTTGCCTGGAAATCAGTTATAATCCCAGGAAATCTCTAGCCACCACCTGAAGGCTGGTAACTCTACTCAAAACACATGTGCTTCTGCAATCTTAGACATACTTCTGAGTCACACACAACTATGCTGAAGGGTGATTATGTGGATACCTGGGTATAATCCAAACATGCCACTGAAGCAGCACCATCTTTAAAAGCCTGGTCAGGGAAAGAGTGCTTCTGTTATCTGGCTAATAAGATTGAGCTGCAAGCCCCTATCACTGAAGGTATGTGAACACAGTTGCCTGTAATGACATCAACACGCTTTCTCCCAATCAGAAAAAAATAGGACTTTTAAATGCTAATTCAATAGCTTTCATGGATTGCAAAGTGGCTTGGTTTACAGCACCAGAGCTACTGCCCCGGGAACTACACTGGGAGGTGGCAAGAAGTGGCACTTCTTCTGGAGCGCAGGAGGAGGGGCTGGGAAGTGAATGTATTCTCCCCTTCCCCGAAGAGGGGAGAATGGTTTGTGGCATTCAAAGCTTTTTACAAAGTATACCCCACTGATTAGTTCAGATTATTTGGGGGAGGGCGGGGTTTTCGACTCATATTCTAGCCTGGGGAATTAAGGAAAAAATTGTAATTTAAACTAATTATAGCCATACTTAATAATATCCACATGTTAGGTACTAATAAGAACTTCTCTTTATCACTATGCCTTCTTCACATAGAGATGCAGCGGGAAAGGACTTTCACCCCATTTCTTTTGCTTCTTCAGGACCTCTCACTTGGTTTCAATACCATCAATCCTCACAGTGATGTGGCAGACAGTACGGTACTTTTTTCTGGTACTTTCAGGAAGAAAAATTTCAGAAGGTGGTTCTGGGACATTGCTTCTCCAACCCTTGTGTCACACCACCTCTCTTTTAATTTGTGTAGTTAGGTATGATGTGGTTTTAAATTTCTTGTAGTTTCTTTCTCTCACTCAAGGTATGTAACACTGCCAACCAGGAATTTAATTCCAGTCTTATTAATTAAACTTTCCCACAGTATTGTGCCCAAGCTCTAAGGCTCCTTTATTGGACTATGTGGTGCTATGGATGACTGATAAACAAGATAAAACTTTATTTGCACAAGAAGTGTATTGGTTATAAGATGTTTTGTTACTTGTCTCTTCAGTGAATAAAACAGTGTGTGTTAATAACTTCTGACTGAGGTATCACACTCTCTCACTCTCAATCAGTCCTCTTTCTCAGACTCTATCATCTCTTCAGAACATACCTTCAACAATCTTTATTATATGTTGCTCAGTTAAGCCTTTCCCTTTTAAACTCAGGTTTCTGTCAGATTTTTCCTCTCACACTCTTATAATACTCTGACAATATTAGATTTTGACTCTCTCTAGTCGCTAATATACCCCCTAAAGTATTTTACTTTCTCCTTTAGAATCTAAATGTCTTTCACCTTGCCTTCAGGTTCCAGGATGCCATAAAGTTGAATCTCAAATTCTATGTGGTTTAACATCTGCACAAAACCACTGGGAGAGGACATTGGGAGATCTGGAGCACAGAGTTATCAGTATGATGGTGACACCTAGCTCCATCTTTCCCTTCTATCAGATTCTAGGAGACAGCTGAAGACCTCTATAAGTATCTGAGGTCAATGATGAATTGGATGAAGATAAACTTAATCCATAAAAGAGAAGGAATTTTGATTGGGGCAAAAGCTGATCCAGATCATTATCATCCTGTGTCACATTAAAAGCCAAGCTTGAACCTTAAAAGTGTTCCTGGATCCATCAGTACTGGTTTGCCATCTATGCCATTCCCTGGAGAAGAACAATCCAGCTAGAGATGTGAAGACCTGAAAAAAATGGGAAGAGGACTTTTTCTTGTTTTCACTGAAAAAAATGGAAATTTGAGAAAGTACTGAAGAAATCTCTAAGAAAATGTCAAGGTCCAAAGTCACAGTTAAGATTCAGTCCAGAATGTCAGTTACCAGAGAGCACAGTCCAGTTCAGAGTGTGGTCCAGAAAGAGAGGTCTAGCAATCCAAGATCATATACAAAAGCAAGCAGGTCCAATATCCAAGTCCAAAGTCGGTCCAAAGGTCACTGGAGTGAAGCAGAGTCAGGAGAAGAATCAGGATCTGTGGCTGCAGAGACCACCAGATGGTGACTTATTGATTCCACACTGAGCAGTCTCCCTCGACTGATTTTTATAGGCATCTGTTGCAAGATCTTACTTGCAGCCAACTGCTTGGGAGTAAACCTGCAGCTACTCATCATCAGCAAGCAGCTGACATCAGGCCAGGAGACATGCACTTTGTCTTCTCTCCTGGCGCTCCTTTCTAAGTCTTCATCTCCGGTGCTCAAAGGGTGTGGGGGAAACTGGAGGGCTGGAAATGACCACCTGGGTTTCATCTGTTGGAATGGCTGGAAGGTGCTGGTGGCTCTGCATCAGCTGTAGCCTGGGAACTCTGATAAGCCTGAAGTTCATCTTCTCACTTCCCAGCTTCTGCTGCTTCATAGCTGGCTACACAGGACTCCTCTTCTCCTGAGGAGAAGGACTCCTGACTGACCCACGACACACAGAAAAAACTTTTTCAAAGATATATTTGATTACATGTACACAATATATTTGCTATAATGTCTGATAGTATACTATTGACAAGTTCAGTGTTTTCAATGTTACAAACTCAAATACAATATCCAAATATGCTGGTAGTCCTACTGTGACTGTAAGATACTCTTTGCATCTAAATAATACATTTCCTTTTGTTTTCAACAAAAATTGTACTTTCTATTTTCAACTTTTATTTTTTTCTACCAGTAAGGTGACAAAAACTAAGATATCTGTGCTAAGGTAACATAGGATGCTGTAGCATGTCATTCTCTTTGCAGTACAAGTTATGTTCACAGTTTTGCTTGTAAAAAATAGGGATGTTCATAATGAAATTCCCAAGTCAAAGATATAAACAGCAATCACTGTTTCTGGTCACTTACCATGATTTTCCAGAATGGTATTAGAAATGCAGGATTCTTAGTGAGGAAAAACCTACCCCTAAAAATACTCTGGTATTTTTGAGTACAGCAGCCGCTAGCTGGTTACAGTATGTGCTCATCTTTTTTCTTCATTCTAGTGATTTCTTAAGCAATGGCATTTCTTCCTTCCTATCAGATCCTTGCAAGGAATGAGCACAGAGTGCCTCCAGCCAATCACCCTTCAAGACAAGCTACAGAGAGCTACAGTTCTCTTTCTCTCAGTCCTTTTGCTTTTTGCAAGTACTAAGGCTGAGAAAATAGAAAGCTCTGGCAGCTTGTCCAGGGACCCATAGAATTCATCCTCTTGATTCCAGTCACTAGAAACCTCACTCCGCTGCAGTTTTGCTGTCACTGTTGAAAAACAGCCACTCCAGCCCTGCCGTGGAAAATTATCCCATAGGGCATGGAGGAATGTACTTAAACAAAATTACAGGAATGTCCATTGGCTGAAGGAATGCCAACTGACTTGCATAGGCTCAATTGAAAGACAATGCAGCACATGAAAGTTGCAATGAAAATGTGGAATGGATTAGGAGAAACCTGTCCTGGATCTGGAATGACAGTAGCCACAGTGGAATGACAGCTTGGTGTAGTGTTTAAAAGCAGTGGACTCTAATCTGGAGAACTGAGTTTGATTCCCCACTCCACAAGAATCCAGCTGGGTGACCTTGGGTCCAACATAGTTCTCTCAGAGCTCTCTCAGCCCCACCTACCTCACAGGGTGTCTGGTGTGGGGAGAGGAAGGGAAGGCGATTGTAAGCTGCTCTGAGACTCCTTCAGGTAGTGAAAAGAGGGGTATAAAAAACAACTCTTCTTCTTCTATTCTAAGTCACCTAACAGATCTCTGAAAAACAAGTATATACTTAGTAAGCACTTGTTCTCCTGGTTTCTCCTAGTTTACCTTCCCAAAGTGGCGTCTATAATGATTTCCAAGCCATAAAATGAAAGTTAAGATTCCCACAACTTCATAAGCAGGCAAGTTGGCAGAAAGAATATTATAAAAGACACTAACGTTGCAGGGATTGACAATCTGAGATTTCTCTATCCATACACGTTGCCTTTGTGTTTGAGATGTTCTTACTGTTCTAGACATACAAAAAGCTGCATGCAATTACAATAAAAAGGTAGAAAATGTTTTATGTTATGTGTCATATTTAGCTAAACAAACATGTAACATAGCTTGGAGGAGATATCTATTGTTAACTCAGAAACTATTGCATGCATGGTAATGAGAACATCAATACTCTCATGTGTACCTAGAACGTTAAGTGTAGTATCGGTCTTTTAAAGCATATAAGATCATTATAAAAGGGTTGTCTGAATTCAACAGGACATTTAATTGCATCCTGCAACAAAAAAATCAGACAAAATGGTAAAATTCAGTATATCGTAATTCAGAATACAGTGAGTAGACTCTAGGCCCCCTCAGAAGCCAATGAATGAAAAGGACAACAATTTCCCATCAGTTTCCCCTTCCCCCTGTAGTTCCTGCAATGTTCCTAAGAAGAACCTCTCAGAAGTGTATCAACTTACAATAAGCACACACGACTGCTTTTTTCTTAATTTTTCTCCCACCACCACCTGGAGCAGCAGCAGGCAATGGGACCTGAAGATGGGGTATTCTCTGCCCTGACCAGGTGCTCAGCAGGCCTAACTAATGTACATACGAAAACCTTTTTCACTTAATGCATTTTCCACATTCCAGAGCTATTCCCATTCACTCTTCAACTTCCCCTGGTTTCATTTTGCTCCGTTTTTCTGAGCAGTTGTTCTTAAGAACAGTGCAGGAACTACAAGGGGTATTTGGCGTAGGGAGGGGGCAGTATCTCACCTAAGTCCCCAAGGCAGAGACGGTGCAGGAAGGGAAAGCAGGCAGGCAGGCAGAGAGAGAGAGAGAGAAGCCCCCTAAAAAAAAAAAAAGCAGCCCAATCACAGTGAGAAAGGGGTATTTGGTATGGGAGACAGGGCAGTGACCCAAGTCCCAAAGGCAGTGGGGGTGCAGAAAAAGAAAACAGGCAGACGGGAAGAGAAGCCACCAAAAGAAGGAGCAGGCCAGTCACGGCGTGGGAGGGCATTTGGCATTGGTGGACAGGGACAGTATGTCACCCAAGCCCCCAAGGCTGGAGCAATTCCCCAAGACAGAGGAAGTGCAGGAAAGGAAATGAGAGAACTATCCCTTCTCGATCCTCCCCCCTTCACAGCTAAAAAGAAAACAAAAAGCAGAATGGGCAAAAGAGGAGGAATCCAGGGCAAAGCAAAGCCCTGCCCAGCCCCTGACTGAGCAAGCAATAGGATTGCCATTCCCCTGATGGGGCTAGGGGATCCCCCAATTTTGGGGGTTCCAATCCTCGAAGGCCCAGCTGGCCAGCGAGGGAAGCCCACCCCTGAGAAACCCCCTCCCAGCACCACCAACCAGCACAATGACATCACACAGGAGTGACATCATTGTATTTCCGCCATTTAGGTTTAGGGCAAAACTCTGGTTTTGAGGCCAAAACCCCCATAGAGTTTTGCCCAAAACCTAGAGTGTTGCCCCCAACGTCGGAAACACGATGATGTCTCATCATC
>NW_015169778.1:1884483-1899360 GCF_001447785.1 Gekko japonicus
GTATAGCTTCTTCTTAGCTCTCTATCTCTTTCTGCAGCCTTGCTCTGTTCACGTGCTCTCGCCCAGCAGCTTCACTTCCACAATGATCTATCACTCCTCTGCGTCGTTACGTTCACGATGCAGCACGCTCTCCTCCACGTTCTCCCTCTACGCAGCGTACTCTGCTTCTCTCCGCCTCTCTGCACGGCTCCACACGGCCCCCAGTCCTCCGTACACCTCAGGCTCGTAAATCTCCCACAGCTGGGCTCCCTGTTCTCTGCTTCTTAAAGAAACATAGAGACAACGGCAGTTTCAGGTATTTTATTTGTTCCCTCACAATTACTGTTAAGCGTTTTTATTTATAGCTTTTGTTTCATTAGCTTCTAGTCTATTCCGGCCCTTTTTCTCTACAATTTAGCTCTTAACAGTTACCAACGCTGTGCTTAATCCATCCACCTTTTCTCCCCTTTTATCACCTTCAACCCTTTTAATTCACCTATATTTTTATATTTAATGAGTTCATGGACACTTAGCTTGAGATATGTGCTGTCTTCCTCGTGTAAAGTTGTTCCGCTTCACTCCGTCTGGTCCTCCCGGGCCCGTCTTGTGCACAGCAAAGGCAAAAATCCTTTACTAGCCTTCCCCCACTTCTGCGTCGAGACAAAGTCCAAAAGGAAAAACTTCTAGCCAGGTTAAAAACGCCACTTCGCCTGGCCAGTTGTATAAGTCTCTTGCAAATAATCTCCAAAAAAGGAGAGAACCTAGGCTAGAAAAAAAAGCCTAAGAAAGTGTGGGTTTTAGGATAGAAATGCATGGAGCACTGCACCACACGTCTATCCTCGTCGAGCTCCGACCATCAATCGAGGAGATATCTATTGTTAAATCAGAAACTATTGCATGCATGGTAATGAGAACATCAATACTCTCATGTGTACCTAGAACGTTAAGTGTAGTATCGGTCTTTTAAAGCATATAAGATCATTATAAAAGGGTTGTCTGAATTCAACAGGACATTTAATTGCATCCTGCGACAAAAAAATCAGACAAAATGGTAAAATTCAGTATATCGTAATTCAGAATACAGTGAGTAGACTCTAGGCCCCCTCAGAAGCCAATGAATGAAAAGGACAACAATTTCCCATCAGTTTCCCCTTCCCCCTGTAGTTCCTGCAATGTTCCTAAGAAGAACCTCTCAGAAGTGTATCAACTTCCAATAAGCACACACGACTGCTTTTTTCTTAATTTTTCTCCCACCACCACCTGGAGCAGCAGCAGGCAATGGGACCTGAAGATGGGGTATTCTCTGCCCTGACCAGGTGCTCAGCAGGCCTAACTAATGTACATACGAAAACCTTTTTCACTTAATGCATTTTCCACATTCCAGAGCTATTCCCATTCACTCTTCAACTTCCCCTGGTTTCATTTTGCTCCGTTTTTCTGAGCAGTTGTTCTTAAGAACAGTGCAGGAACTACAAGGGGTATTTGGCGTAGGGAGGGGGAAGTATCTCACCTAAGTCCCCAAGGCAGAGACGGTGCAGGAAGGGAAAGCAGGCAGGCAGGCAGAGAGAGAGAGAGAGAAGCCCCCTAAAAAAAAAAAAAGCAGCCCAGTCACAGTGAGAAAGGGGTATTTGGTATGGGAGACAGGGCAGTGACCCAAGTCCCAAAGGCAGTGGGGGTGCAGAAAAAGAAAACAGGCAGACGGGAAGAGAAGCCACCAAAAGAAGGAGCAGGCCAGTCACGGCGTGGGAGGGCATTTGGCATTGGTGGACAGGGACAGTATGTCACCCAAGCCCCCAAGGCTGGAGCAATTCCCCAAGACAGAGGAAGTGCAGGAAAGGAAATGAGAGAACTATCCCTTCTCGATCCTCCCCCCTTCACAGCTAAAAAGAAAACAAAAAGCAGAATGGGCAAAAGAGGAGGAATCCAGGGCAAAGCAAAGCCCTGCCCAGCCCCTGACTGAGCAAGCAATAGGATTGCCATTCCCCTGATGGGGCTAGGGGATCCCCCAATTTTGGGGGTTCCAATCCTCGAAGGCCCAGCTGGCCAGCGAGGGAAGCCCACCCCTGAGAAACCCCCTCCCAGCACCACCGGCACAATGACATCACACAGGAGTGACATCATTGTATTTCCGCCATTTAGGTTTAGGGCAAAACTCTGGTTTTGAGGCCAAAACCCCCATAGAGTTTTGCCCAAAACCTAGAGTGTTGCCCCCAACGTCGGAAACACGATGATGTCTCATCATCGTGGTGTGCACCAGAAGAAGATTTTTAAGGAGGAACTGGGAGGCTCCCTGTCAGCAGCCAGGTAGGACCTGGCAACCCTACCAAGCAATCCCCCCCATGCCCAGCAAAGCTCTCAAGTTTTCACCTCCCTCTCCAACTCCAACCAAAAACCAACAGAAGATACATGCACTCCACTTGGGATTATATAGCCTCTGATAACATTGCAATAAATGGAAGCACTGTTATTGGCAGGCAACGATGCCTGTCTTGCTTTGGAAAGTCCCTATTGGTGTTTCCAAGGCTGGAAAATACCACTTCCACCATTGCCTTACAGTTCCATGCCAGGTTTTCTGGGTTGGTTTCTTTTTCCCAAGCCGCCCTGAGCCAAGCCGCAAAGCTTGGAGATTTGTTTGGCAAGCATGTGTGCACTGAACGTCGCCTTCTGAGTCCTGATCCATCCAAAATTCAGTCCAGATTTTGACTTGTCACGTGATTCATGCCAATCCCTACTTCAAACTGCCCAGTGTCTCTGAAGCAAACAGTATTCTTGCTAGACTCACCTAACCAGAACTTGCATTATTTTAACTCCCCATCAAAAATCAAAATTGGTTATTCCTGACAGAGATTTACTTCAATTAGCATTAAAAAATTTTGCTCACTGCTCCTCATGTAAAGGAAGCATTGTACTAAAATAAACAATTCTAAAAAAAAATTGCCAACTGCATTTATATATTTAAACATCCAGCACAATTTCTTTAAAGCTATGGCAGACAATACAAATTATGCTATTTGCCACATGCATAATTTTTGTTTTCAGATCTATTTCGCCATCTATAAAAATAGCCATTGCCATTAGCCATTAAATTCATTGCATGACAATTTCACTAAAATATTGTTGTACAATTTTTGCTGCTATGAATATGGACAAGAAAAGTTGCAAGAAAAACACCCATGATGCTTGTTATAAGACAGGAGTATTACAAAAACCAATTATATCTTTTCATTCGCTTTTGCTTAATTAAAGCAAAAAGCATCACTATCTTTCTCAGCAGTAAGCATGTAGAAGCTGTATAGCACAGATACAGTAATTAACTTAACCTTATCACTTAGCTGTATTGGGTCATTCAAGTGAGGCACAGTATCAACGCTTGAAATCAATGCTGTAATGCTAACATCAGAAGTAGTTCAGAGATTGAATAATGCCATCTGTGAACGGACAGACTTTATTCCTGCTTACCTATGCTGAATAAACGGTCATGCTCATAACTATAATGTGGCAGCTTAACCATTTCATCATTGTACATTAATACATTATCAATATTGGGAACATGTAAGTATAAAATTACTTGTCAAAGGAATCAGATATTAGCGATTTTTGTGCATAAATGCAATGCATTGGGGATTTTGTCTTAATTATACATTTACACCTTTGAAATGTACATATATTACAGATTTCTTTACATGAATTCCTTGAGTTTTGGAGTGAGCAACCAGTACTAGAAAAAATCATTTGGTAACAGGTTAGAGAAATACAAAAAAAATCATATTGTGTTTGCCTTTGTTATAATAAACTAGTTGTTTGATACACACACTTAATTCTTGAAAATTTTCTGGTATGAACTAGTATTTAGATTTTTAAAACAGTTACTTGAAATTATAACAGTGGTCCTTCCCAGTAACTGTGCTTAGGATGGTAGCCTCAGTGTAATTAAGCATTCTGTTCCATTCCTATTGTTAATTGCTCTAGTTAAGATGATGCTAAATATTTCAGAGGGCACAGCAGTCTTGATTTCAAATTATTTGCATTTATAGCCTAGGAGTTGTTTCCACGTTGTCATAAAATGCTTTTAGCTCATTTAATACCTTGGTGATATAATTTAAAAAAAAAAAAATCTGTTGCCAGAGACAGTATTCTGAGGTCCTTCACTTTCACCAAGTCAGACACTAAATCATAAGGGACAATAATCAGCAAATTCTCTCCGACAGGCCCTAAGCCTGCTGAGGTAATGCAGCTGACAAACTTTGATGCGCCATGCCCGTGCACATTATGTTCATGTAGTGTGTACATCTGGGCACCCTTTATGGCGATGCAGCAAACAGCCAATCATTTATTCCACTCTAATTAGCACACATGTAAATCCTCACCAATCAAGCCACTCACAGGGTTACTGTTGTGGCAGCCATACAGTAAAGCTGGCAAGACATGTGAATAAAGTACAAGATGAAACTATTGGGTTTGATTTGAACCTGCCGTCACACTACGGCAGGTCCCCCCAGTCCTGACTGTAACCAGCTCTCCCCTTCAAAACCCATCATAGAACTACAGAAGAAAAAGGTCATCAGGCAGACTGCTGATTGGCCAAGATGCTTTGATTCTTTACAAGCTCTCAAAGTACACCTGAAGCAACAGTACTATCTTATAGCTAAAAGCACAGTAGCTGTTGCAAGCAAAAGTCAAGCACAGCTTTCAAACACGCTACACAGCATGGGATACTTGTTAACTTAAAGGAAGCACTGTCCACCTCAATATTCTAAAGGTTTATATTCTACTAGATAATTCTCTAGTGGACAACAGCACACACACCCCTTTTCCTAAAGATCCAATGTCCCTTACACAAATGCTCTCATGATTTCATCACTGGCTAATACCTGTAAGTGAAAATTTTCAATAAAAAGGACTTTCCTTGTACAACATGAAGAAAGAACATATTACGGAATGTTTCAAGGCGTGAAATTCTAAAGTATAAGTTAGTTAACAAATAGACATACATTCAGAGTGATTACTGTTCCCTGAAAAAAATGAAGTCCAGGATGAAATACCATTAGTTATTTTGGGGGGAGTATTTTCTACTTCTAAAGAACAAGGGGATACTTACTATTGTTGTCTTAGAAACCTATTTACATGTTTATGCATTTAGTGCATCATTGCCTTCAAGAACCACAAATACACACAAAAAAATGCTGTAAACGCTGGACTGAGTTCGCTATATTCACAAGTGAACAGAAGGAGAAGAATATATTCTTCCTGTTAGAAAAAACAACGTTTTCACTTGTATTCTCATTAATCTTCATTCAGAAGCAAGGAAGCATGTTTATAAATTGATTTGTTATATCGCACAAATTAATGAAGCAAACTCCAAGAGGTTTGGCAGCAGTTCATTTTTCAAAGAATTTTTGGATAAAATACCCCCAAATTCAATTATTTGTAGAATATTAGATGGAAAATAAAGGCTCGAGAGAGATAAAAAGAAGGGTGGTCTATCCGTGTTCATGAAAGAAAAAAATTCCGAAACAGAAATTCAATTATGAATAAATCTGAATTTTCAGAGGAATTTTCAAAGAAAGCAAAAATGCATAATTTATTTGGTTATGTTGCTAGGATACGTATACAGCTATATTTGCATTCTCCCCAGTCACCAAACACCAATTCAAGCAAAAAAAAAAAAAATAGACTGCAGTGATTAAAGAGAGACTCAGCCTTCAGCAAGTATTTTCAGGACACCAACCAGGTACATCACTCTATGAATGTTTACTATCTTCTTGGTGTTCATGTGAGTTAACAATAGTTAAGTGGGTATTTTCATATAATAGGGACCTTACAGCACAAATTACAATGTGCTGACATAAATCCATCCCTCAGTGAAACTTTTCTAGATTGCTAAAATAAACAATCTGCCCCCATCAGTCTTCTTAGTAGAGGTGACAAAAAGACACCCCAAACCACTTAGTTCCCAGCATAAACTACTCTGAACTAGGGTTGCCAAGTCTTTTAAATGTACCAGCGGGGGAGGCTCTGTCCCATCCGGGAGCTGGCTTGGTGTGTGTGCGCATGCGTGTGCGCGCGCGCCGCCGCAACGTCACCAGAAGTGACGTCAGACGTTGCTGACGTTGGGGGCGTGGCCGAGCTCATCGGGGGGGAAACATATGGTTCCCCCCAACGAGCTCAGCCACGCCCCCAACGTCAGCAACGTGGCTGCGTCACCTCTTGTGACGCAGCTTCGGGGGCTGGGTTCCCCCGGGCCCCAATTCTGCCAGGGCAGAAATCGGGGCTCTGAAGTGGGGGAATCCCTGCCCCCCGGGCACATTTGGCAACCCTACTCTGAACACTAGTAACTCGCAATCAATATCATCAAAAATTTCCACCATTATCTTACAGGATCAAGGTCAATAAGTTGCCAGTGCCACTGCTCATCTGTAGGCAGACTATCAACTAAGGTCTCAACTGCAGTCCCAAGTGTCACGAGATGAAAGTCTCATGTAGGTGTCCAGAAAGCTGACAAGTGTCTTGATCAGTGATCCCCATGGTAGCACCAATGTGTTTCCTGGCTACTCCAAAGCATCTATTACACAAAGCAAAAAGCTAATCCTAGTTTTACTCCGCCTCATTAGGTACTTTGGAAGAACCAAGGAGATAGCAACTTTGCATATGAAGGGAACACATTCAGAAACAACTGCCCAATTGTAGGAAGATGTCTGGCTTAGAACCTTTCAGTATTTTGTTATTGGTCCTGGCCTCAGGGCAGTCATTTTATGGTGAGGCCTACTACCTGTTCTCAAAGTTCCAAAAGTACTCAGTGGCTCAACAAGGTTGGGAATACCTGTTTATATTTGAAGCCACTTACACACACACACTTCCATAAAAACGGGGGGCTAAGTTAACAAAACTAAAGGTTTTGCTGTTTAACCAGAAATTGAACAAACACAATTAAATACCATGTGGTGTTCAGTTCACCCTTATTTGAAATGGCAACATTTTAGAAATTTATTGGAAACCTACATCACAGGCTTCAACATTAAACAAACCCACTACTTTTTGTTTTAAAATGGTGGTTCCTCATGCAAAAAGAACCCTTAATGAAGCACATATCATTCACTAGAGAGCGTGATGGAGCATAGCATAAAACTCTCGATATCCAGTTTGAACTCCAAAAGTGTAATAATGTGAGGTTTTCTTTTAAAAGCCTGGTTCATGATTTTTGAGATTTCAGAAAAGTAATTCAGGAATAATTCTTGTTTATCATATCTGTCAGCATAAAGTAGATTCCAAATATTTTTTCCAACATACACAAAAATATGTAAGAGAAATACTGAATAGCTAACAGACAAATATTGATATTATGTGTAATGCAGCTGGGGGCAGAGACAAAAGCAAGGAATAAAGGTTTTCACTGTGGCTGGCTGATGCAAACTAAGCAGATATGACAAAAGTCAGGTATACTAAAAATAGATTCAAGCAAAAGCCACAAATACAGTAATCAACCATCAGTCACAGAAATTACCTCATCTGTCCCCAAATCAAGAAAGAAGACACTGATCGCTGGAACAACATACCGGGAAACTTGGCACCTGATGCCATAGCTGTCATGTGTTTTCAATAAGAAGCCGATGCAGGTAAGTTTGTTTCAGTAAGCAACAAAGAGAACTTGCCAGACAAACAAAACCAAAAGCCCATTTCCATTTATTGTCTATTTAATAAAATGCAATATGCCTTCACACATCTATCACCAATGTTCTTTATTCTGAAGCGAAATACAAGTTAATGCTTTATAATTGAACTATAATACCTTGTCACCAATATGTATGCATATGCTCATACTTACCTTATATCCACAATGTTATATCTTGCTGCTCAAATTTGTTCACTTTTGTGTTTTGTAATTTGTTTATAAAAATTTAATAAATTTTTATTTAAAAAAAAACCCACCAATGTTCTTTATCTGTCAGTACAGTTTTTCTGTTTTCTGAACACTAGTATCTTTGTTTTATTTGCAAGAGAGTTAAGAAGACATTTTTGACTTTTCAAAATTGCTCATATTTTTTAAATACCAGAATTTGTTTTTTATATAATGGTTCAAATGGACACCCCAAATACTAGGGTTCTAAAAAGCCCCTATGCCTCTAAGCTTTAACAAGGACATACACTGTGTAAAGTAACTTCTGAAAAAAGACTATGTAAAAAAATTATGTAAGATTTACCCACATACCAGAAGATTAAAAAACAAGATATTGATGACATCATCACTGAGCCAAAACATTTTATTGCCCCATCAGAAAAGCCAGAAAATAGAATTTTTTATTGTCATTGCCCTTATGGAAGCTGAGCATCATTTCAGGCTATTCCAGTGTCAGTAGTCTGAAAGGTCAATACAACCCTGGGTCAACACAATTGCCCTGCAGGGTTTAAAAGGCTGACTTGCTTGTCACATTTAAGTCAGAGGAGATTATTCTAGCAGTATATACAAGACTACTGAGGCCAAACATTTGAAATACAGTCCTAGGCACCATATTAGAAAAAATAACATTAAAAGAATTTGAGAAGGAACATCAGTGAACTGCCAGAATGACAGAAGACTCTAGAAAATTAGGAAGTCCAGAAGGTTACAAAAACTGTGGCAGAGGTGAAGCCCATGGAAAAAGAGAAAATTAAAGAGAGACCTTGCTACAATATACAGAATTATAAGGGGAATTGAAAGGACCGCTTGTGAAATGTTCGCCAAGTTAGCGACTCAGACAATAGGAGCTTGCCTTTCTTACCTCTAAGAAAGGACAACAGCAAAAGGGTCAGCATAAGAAATGACACAATGAACAACTAAATGAGCACCCCCTAATCAAAGCAGAATACATTTAAGCCAAGATGATAGTCTATTAGCCAACTATTAGCCAAGACCTTCATATGCAGAGATAGTGGTGTGGGATCACTCCAGTGCTACAGAAGGCAGTTCCAGACATAATGGGCAGCTAGGGAAATAGGGGGACATTTTTGAGGGAGGAAGAGACATCTGGATGGCCAGCTGTAATTAAGAGGAAGGAGAGTACAACGTGTTTGTGAAGTGACTGTAGTAGCATTTCTGGTAAAGCTGACCAGCTATGGCATTGGCATTACATTTTATATTAATTTGATTCTTCTTCTTTTTTTTACATCTGCCTTTCTTCTATCATAGAGCTTAAAGCAGCATATACACAGGGTTCCAGAGGTCTGCTATCCAGACAGTAACCCAACCCACACTCCCAGATGTTCAATGAGATCCTTAGATTCAATATCTTTTGCGCACGGGGCAGTCAGGATGGAAACCTGACCTAGTCCACTCTATGGTTCACTGTTCAGTTCATAAATGTTAGCCAAGAAAGCTGCCTAAGACTGATCATGAGAGAATATAACCTTCCCTTTCTTTCCAAAACAGGGATAATAATTTAGGCTGTTCTCTGACCATGAAAATAACTAGATATAGAGCCCCAAAACTGGCTGCGCCCCAATGTTTCCAGTGCAGTACAAGTGCACAGGTGATACACTTGCTGGAAACCATATAAATTAAGTTAGATAATGTAGCACAGCTAATCTGCATAATTAGCACAACTCATTTTCATATGAATACAAATTATACTGCTCAGGGTATGACAATTCTTACCATGCACTTAGAGTACCCACATGCATTTCTTGAAAAGATTATTTAAAAAAAAACTAACCACCCCCATTCTTTTCAGTCAACTGTTCATCTGATTCCATTGCATACTATGGGTTTCCCTTATATACAGTGCCTGTAGGCACTATTCTTAACACACTGTTATTTTTTACACCCCCACATAGTGTTAATGAGTTGCCAGCTGCCTGTTGTGACATAACAAGAAACCATGAACCCAATGTCTTCCTTATTCTGTTACTGGTTAGGTTTTCTATTGTGGCATAGAAGTGTCAGATGGTATGATCAGAAGTAAATACTCATGACAGACAAGAGAAAAGGAACTGACAGTTGAAGGTGCTGATATCCATTATGCCTCCACAACTACTACCTCCTGGGGAGACTGTCGAAAGCTTTGAAATGTTACACTGTTCTCTTGGCTAACATGGATCTTTCACAAATAATATATTTACCCTGAAAATCTGGTATACCCTAAACAGCTGGCTTAGTGCCATTCAGGTACATGAACATATTAACACAGAGAGTATTAAATACACCCAGGAGCACATTCTCTCAGACCTCTAATTCTAATTATTTAACACAATATTGGAGAGACATTTGTGCTTCCTGTGCCTTTTTGCTTCAAGCATATAACCGTTGGCAGTCTGAGAGGGCCTGAGTAACACAGCAGATTTAAGGTAATGGTAACATAATGGTCTTGATCCAGCACAACATTTCCACTTGCACTAGAGCTCTTGTGCAAGTGGAATTGCTAGCAAAAGACTGCAGTAACTGCTTCCACTGAGTCAATCATACTGTATCCTCACTTGCATCCAACCCAATATCTTTATTATGAACGGTAATGGTTTCTTCAGACAATAATCCTTTCAAAAGGCCTATAAATTAGGCCAGTATTATCCTGTACTGACAATGGGGAAACTTTGCCTGCAACACCTTGGTTAACCTAAAGCCATCTAGAAAGTTCGTAGCTGATATGGTATTTGAACAAGGAACTTTCCAGTTCACAACTCATTATTTTACAGTTTGCTACTCCAGTTCCTCAAATGTGTTATTGTTTCCTAATCCATTCTACTAAAGTCTAATCAATTAATATGAATCAATATAAACCTATGCAAGGTATCACAGATACTGGGAAAACAGATTACTATACTTTTGATTTTGGTATGCCAAGGACTGCAATGCTCTCAAAGTTATGGACTTTAGACTGAGCATCAGCAAGAAAGATAAAGTAAAACACTTGGCCAACCGGTGGACTTTATCTAGAACATCACTCCTCCTGATAAGCCAGGACATGGACACACCCGGGACATGTTTCTGGGGCCACAAGGAAGGGTGAGAGCAGGGAGCAGTCATGGATTCCCCTCCTTTGCCAGGCAGAGGGGGCAGATCTGAGTCAAGCACGGAAAGATGGAACCTACCTGATGTGGCGCTGACCCTATGAGCTGGCTTGGAGGGGACTTGGGGGGTGGGGGCGTCTGATGGCTATTTAGGGCACCACGCCACCTCAGATCACCATCTTTATTCGTTGGACAGCTTGGTGGAGAGTCCACGCTGCCTCGCTTCTCTGGGCTGGACCACGTGGTTGGGAATGAGAGTGCGTGGAGTTCATGGAGGGTCAGCGGTCGGAGATATTGAGTGAGGTAGAAAGGGACGCGGTTGGATCGTCCGGTTTTGGCACTTTGAACGATGGCGGTGTCTCTGGGCTCCTCCGAGAGATGTGTGCCATGAATCAGGGATTAGGAGGGAGTGTGATTGTGCACGCTCTCCCATGAAGCCCATAGGCAATGGGCTTCTAGCCAGGGGGCTTTGGTGAGCCCTACCTCCAGCCGGTAACCGATACAGGGGGCTACTCTCTGCCCTGAAGGTCCTGCCCTGATTCCGAGTATTGGTGGTTTAAGTTGCAATGTGAACCTTAAGGGAGTTAGGGGATGGTTGTGAATGGTTGTGTGAGTGTATATGAGTATGGTTGTAGATCACCGAATGATTGCATCTTAATTTCGTTGTACTATGTACAATGACAATAAAGTATATTATTATTGGATTAGAAGCGGCCACTGGAACAAGGATTTGGAGGTTTAGCAATTTTCTCTGCCTGGCGTGATCCCAGGGGCCGTCTTAGGACCTGGTGGATCGATTCAAGAATTGATGAGTGAGTTGTTGAAATGAGATACTAAAGCCTAGAAGTGAAGTCCCTCCACTACAAGCGTATAAACGGAGGGGGGGAGGGGATGCCCTATCTCCCGAAGTTTTAGACAAATGTGAAAGCAAGGAGGCTGGGACTGATCAAATTGTGGCAATGGACTGTAGCGGAGAGTTTTTCTAAAAGAAAGCGGAGCGTTTAAACAGACCTTAGAGACTTTGGCATTCTTTCTCGGCTGATGTAAACATCCCCAAAAGATGGCGACGAGAGGCGAAGAGGGAGGCGGGACCAATGCTTTCTTCAGAAAGGAGGACAGTGGAAAGTTAGGTTGTGACCTAACCATAGACTCTTTCTTTAAAGTGAATCGTGGGCCCTCTGGTGGCTAAAGTGAGAAGTGATCTGGATCTGTACTAAAAACAGCTACACTTTTAAAGGGACAGTACGTTGATCATAGAGACGTATGAATGGCAAGGAGACTCTAAGTTTAGTTCTTTGTGGCTGGACTGGCAAGCTGATCAAAAAGTGGGGTTTTTTGGAGTAAAGGGCTCGCTACCCTAACTTTATATGATCTGCTTGCTAAGGGAAAGGTTGGAATCTCCAAATAGCATGTTGTTATTGCAACAAAAGGAAATACTCTTTTGATCTAAGATGTTTAAGGAAGCAAAGATGTCCCAGGAAAAAAGGAACTTGGTTTATATCACAAATGGACAGATGCGGACTTGTAAAAACTAAACGATAATTGAAGAAAGAAGATACATCGAAGATGGAAGAAGGAAAACGTGTTGTAATATTCTTACTGAGAGAACATTGGTTTCAAAGAATTTGCCTGGGGGGGGGGGAGTAAAGCGTGCAGATGCTAAATTTTCTTAAGGGCTGTGATTATGTGTGTTATAGCTTTGGAATTACTCTCTGTTCAGTCAGATAAGCAGGTTTTGTCAGCAGAAGCGATGATTGGCGGGCACTCTTCATATTTGAAAGAAAATGTATAAGAGTAACAACTATGTTTTAAGCATTGTAAAACCGCCATTCTTGGGTTTTTAGTTAGGTTTGCTATACGTTCTCCTATAGATTGTAGATTTTCCCTCCCAAATTTCTGTTGTAGTTTTATAGAAATGCAAATAAAAAATTCCCCCCTCAGGGGGTTTAAAAAAAAAGAAAAATAAAGAAAGGGACACAGTTGGAGTGGTGTAGTGGCAGCTCATTTGAAAGACGCAAGACCTGGTGAGCTAAAGCTTCCCCCCTCCCATTTTTCCTCGCTCGGCTCTTAGGCTTTGGCCATCACGCGAGCGTGAGACATGGACCGTTGCATCCCCCCTTTTTATTCTCTTCATTATTAGCAGAGCATGGGGTGGGAAGGAAAACGATAGTTGGGGAGCCTCCCCACTTTCAGCCCCCTCTTCCTGGCTGCAGCGGCGGCTCAGACCACACGGTTCCATCATCTATTTTGCCCCAGCATTGGAGAAAGGGATGGGACGGGGACGGCGGCTCTGACCTTACGATTCTGTCGTTGTTTTGCTCCAGCATCGGGAGAGAGGGTCCTTTGTAAGTGAAAGTGCAATGGAGAACCACCTCCACAATGGACAAGTGCACACAGAATACATAGGATCCAAAGCAAAGTGTCTAGACTTTGTTATGATAATAGAACGGCAAAACCAGAACACCCACAGACAATTCAGGAATAGCTTATATGTTTGAGGGGGACGAGTTCCTCAAATATGCAGAAAAAAAGACTTAAAATCAACCAAAAGAAATTAAGAAAAGAAAAACAGCTTGATCAGGACTGAATACATATCAAGAAGCATAGAATATTGAAAGTAGCTGAGGGTCAGTTAAAGGGAAAAAAGAAAGGGGGAGAATGGAAATCAGCATGACCTAGCCCCTGAGAACATATAGAAGCTTGAAATATAAGATCTGGAAAATGAGGTGGAATCTCCAGATACCACCCTCATGAGATCCCTTGGTGAGTTAGTAACTTGTAAGTGCCATGAGATAAAGTGGGCGAAGTCCAGCCAGAAGTTGAACACTTTTTGACTTGGAAGCCATGTTTCTTAATCATACATGCACAGGAACTGGCTACTACACTTACTCAGTAATGAAGAAAAATGTACTCTGCTTACAATATTCTGTCTCAAATTAAGTACTGCCACTAAACTGGAACAAACTGGAAGATCTAATTTGTTCCTTAGTGTAATTCTTAAAAATATATTTATCACATGTTTACGATTGTCACTGAATACACCAAATATTAAGTCAGCCTAAAGACAAATAGATTGCAATAAAGAAATTACCAACACTGTCTTGGAATCAACAGTGGAGTGAAGCAATAGGAATGGAACTTTTCCACCACCACCACCACCCTCCTGCTGCAGCCCCACTGCTCCCCCAGAAAACTGTCTTCAGGGACACTGAGTATTATGTGGGGAGTCACCACTGGAAAGCGAAAGACTGGTGAAACATAAGATAGGACAATGTAGGAAGGATTCAACCCATGACCAGATGGAACTCACTAGTCTTTTGATCAACCCTGTATCTTATTCTTCAAGATTAAAGTCAACTTGGTTAAAGAACACCTTAAAGAATATGTTTCAGATGAGGACTAGTGAAAGGACAAAAGGTGTACACAATAGTATACAATAAAAATAAAGATAATAGCACGCAGGCAAAACAATTTGTCATAATTCCAATTTTTGCTGTGCATGTTCTGCATAGCCACCATAGATCTTGAATAAGGCTGAAGTGTCAACACTTTACAATTAAGCCTTGTCACAGAGATTTGACATCCCTGTTAAGACTTGTAATGATTATTTATTAACGTGACAAGATTGTGGCTGATGGCAAAATGCACTGCCATGCACTGCACTGCACCATCTCAGTCTGTTCCCAGTTTGATCAAGGAGATAGCAAAGATTGTCTTCATTGTAGAGTAACTTTGGTCACACAGTCTTGGCAATGACCACTGAATAAGAGTGGAAAGTTCCTGAAAGATGCTACACATTTCTCTCATTATTTGGCTGTTGGAATTGTAAACTAGACTAAGTGGCTACACCAGTCCCAAGAAAAGGATTGCAGATCACATTCAGCTACTGAAATACTGAGTCGTTTAAACATTTCTATTTAA